>NC_142796.1:83221234-83341053 GCF_049724085.1 Artemia sp. Qi Xiang Cuo | reverse complement strand
CAGACACAGAAACTATACAGAGATGACTCTGTGTCGTCACTGTGTCGTCAAACAAGACTATACCCACCAAACCAGACTATACCCACCAAACCAGACTATACCCACCAAAACAGACTATACCCACCAAACCAGATAAGCCACACCAACACACAAAAGACACACAAACCCCCACTAGACACACCACCCCCGACTAGACCCCCCACCCCAGACTGTACCAGCAACAACCCACCATACCCGAAAACACAGACGAACCCCCACACCACCTCCTATCCTTAATTTTGTTGGAGATGCGTTGGGTGGGGGGCTAGGCTGGGTGTTGCGTTCTAGTCTGGTTTGGTTGTTAGAAAGTATCATTAAGTGTCTTATAAATAATAAAAAGAATTTATAGTACAATTAAACATTATTATAATTGTTTGCACAGCATCATAAAGAGCCACATAAATTATACTAAGATTTTGTAAAAGCACTAAAAGTGCTTATGAGCCTTAAAATTCAACAATAAGAGTATTAAAATATATACAACGCATTTTTAAAAGAAGTATAATCGTTTTATTTTGTAATAATTCAATAGTAAATGTATTGCATTTGATACAATGAATTCATAAAATCACTAAAAGCGTTCAAAATTTTCCTTGATAATCCTCAATAGAATTGTCAGTGATTCAAAGCATAAATAAAAGAATTGAATATGTTTATAGTTGGTTTTCATTGTAGTAAGTATCATAAGTGATAAAAAGCATTTATAAAAACATTACATGCGCTCATCAGCTTCATAAGGCTATATGAAGGGAATTAGTAATTATGTAACGAATTGAAAAAAGCACTATTTGCGCTCCTAGGTTTAACAAAAAAACATTATGATTCTAGTTATTGATAAACAGCTCTTAAAAATGTAATTATAACAATTTGATTTGATATAATGAAACAATAAGAATCTTTTAAATTACTAAACTCATTAACAAAAGCAATAACATACTTTATGATTTATCTAGGAAAACAGTAAGAGTCTTCTAATGTATGAACATCATATTTAAAAGACCTAAAATCGTTTTTAATTTTTATAAATCATCAATAACGGGCTTATAAGTAACGAAATGTATTTATAAAAAAATTATTTGCGTTTATATGTTTTAAAAGGCATCAGTAAGAGTATTATAATCAATTCAAATTATTTATAAAAAAACTAATATCGTTTGTAAGTGTTTTAAAGATTCAGTAAGAGTATTATAGTTGAAAAAAATCAGCAGAATAGACCCACCATACCAAACTTAATTAAACAAGCCAGACTAAACCCACAAAAACATACTATAACCAACAAAAGAGACTCCAACAATCAAACAAGAATGGAAAAAAAAAAAATCTAATATACCCACATAGAAAGGAGCTAACAAAAAACAAAGAATATAACCACCCAACAATAATCTCTAAAATGAAACATACAATTACAATAAAACCCGACATGCCCCACTTAAAAATACTATACACAAAACGACCTATTATACAACAATCCCACGCCAAGCAAACACCACCCAGTCTCGCTCACCAACCCACGCCACGAAAACTCACAATATCATAGCTCACCAACCGCCGAATCGCCAACCACCCCAACAAACTCCACAAAAAACTACACTCTCTCCCAACCCCCCGAAACTCCCAACCACCTCCGGATATCCCCCGACTATACACCGACTCGACCCCGCCACGAAAATTTTACGTCTCTGTGTCGTCTCTGTGTCGACCCAGAGACGACACAGAGAGACGACACAGCGACGACACATAGACAACACAGAGACGGAAAAGAGACTACACAGAGATTAAACCGAGATGACGACAACGACACTAGAAATAGACGACAGATAGACGACAAAGAAACAGAGACGACACTGATTTTACTCTCAGTGTCTACTGTATGACGTCTGAGTGAAAGAGAGACGACACAGAGACGACACCGAGACGACACAGAAACAGAAACGACACCGAGACGACTCTGTGTTGTCTCTGTGTCGACACCGACAAGACACAGAGAGTCGACACAGAGACGACACAGAGACGACACAGAGACGACACAGAGACGACGACACAGAGACGACACAGAGACGCCCCCGACACAGAGACGACCCAGAGACGACCCAGAGACGAAACAGAGACGGCACAAAGACGACACAGAGACGACACAGAGACGACGACACAGAGACCACAAAGACACGACACAGACACAGAGACGACACAGAGACGGCACAGAGACAACACACTGACGACAAAGCTACGCCGACCACGCGACGACACCGCCCCGTCCCCTCGCCTACACTCACCCGTACAAGACCCATAGACGACTCTCTGTGTCGTTTCGGTGTCGTCGCCGTGACACCGACACGAAAAAGACACAGAGATGACACAGAGACGACACAGAGACGAAGACACAGATCTGACCAAGAGACCACACAGAGAAGACTCTGAGTGTCGTCTCTGTGACACCGAGCTGACCCCGACAAAGAGACGACACAGAGATGACTCAGTGTCATCTCTATGTCGTGTCTGTTGCGACACCAAGACGACACAGAGAGACGACACAGAGTCGACACAGACACAGATACGACACAAAGACGACACAGAGACGATACAGAGACGACAAAGAGACAACACAGAGACGAGGACACAGACACGACACATACACCGAGACGACACAGACACGTCTCTCTGTGCCGTCTCGCTGTCTCTGTGTCTTCTATGTGCCAAAGAGACGACACAGAGACGACACAGAGACGACACAGATACGACCCCAAAACGACACAGAGACGACACATAGACGAAACAAATACGACCCAGAGACGACAACACATACATGACACAGAGAAGACACAGACACGACACAGACACAGAGACTACACAGAGACGACACAGAGACGACAAATACACAGAGAATACAAAACTACGACACAGAGAATACAATGAGACGGCACAGAGAAGACACAGAGACCGCACAGAGACGACGACACAGAGACGACACAGACACTACACAGAAACAGAGAAGACACAGAGACGACTCTCTGTGTCGTCTCTGTGTCGTCTTTGTGTCGACACAGAGACGACACAGAGACGACACAGAGACGACACGAGACGATACAGAGACGGCACAGAGACGACACAGAGACGACACAGAGACGACGACACAGAGACGACACAGAGACGACACAGAGACGACACAGACACAGAGACGACACAGACACGACTCTCTGTGTCGTCTCTGTGTAGTCTCTGTGACACAGAGACGACACAGAGACGACGACAGAGAGACGACACAGAGATCGACACAGAGACGACACAGAGACGACACAGAGACGACACAGAGACGACACAGAGACGACGACACAGAGACGACACAGAGACGACACAGAGACGACACAGACACAGAGACGACACAGAGACGACTTCTGTGTCGTCTCTGTGTCGTCTCTGTGACACAGAGACGACACAGAGACGACGACACAGAGACGACTCTGTGTCGACTCTTTGTCGTCTCTGTGTCGACACAGAGACGACACAGAGACGACACAGAGACGACACAGAGACGGCACAGAGACGACACAGAGACGACGACACAGAGACGACACAGAGACGACACTGAGACGACACGAGCACGACACAGAGACGACTCTGTGTCGTCTCTGTGTCGTCTCTGTGTCGTCTCTGTGTCGACACAGAGACGACACAGAGACGACTCAGTGTCTGTGTCGTCTCTGTGTCGACACAGAGACGACACAGAGACGACACAGAGACGGCACAGAGACGACACAGAGACGACACAGAGACGACGACACAGAGACGACACAGAGACGACACAGAGTCATCTCAGACACGACACAGTGTCGTCTCTGTGTCGTCTCTCTGTGTCGTCTCTGTGTCGTCTCTGTGTATCACAGAGACGACACAGAGACGACACAGAGACGTCACAGTGACACAGAGACGACTCTGTGTCGTCTCTGTGTCGTCGTCACTGAGTCGACACAGAGACCACACAGAGACGACCCCTAGACGACACAGAGACGCCACAGAGACGACACTGAGACGACACAGAGACGTGTTGACACAGAGATGACACAGAGACGACTCTGTGTCGTGCACTCTGTGTCGTCTCAGTGACGTCACTGAGACAGAGACGACACAGAGACGACACAGAGACGACTCAGTGTCGTGTCTGTGTCGTCACTCTGTGTCGTCTCTGTGTCGACACAGAGACGACACAGAGATCGTCACAGAGTCGACACAGAGACTGATCGTCTCTGTGTCGTCTCTGTGACGTCGACACAGAGACGACACAGAGACGACACAGAGACGTCTCTGTGTCGACTCTGTGACGTCACAGATGTCGTCTCTGTGTCGTCTCTGTGTCGACTCTGTGTCGACTCTGTGACGACCCATCCACGTCATAGACACGACACAGAGACGGCACAGAGACGACACAGAGACGACTCTGTGTCACAGAGTCGTCTCTGTGTCGACACAGAGACGACACAGACACAGAGACGACACAGAGACCGATCTCTGTGTCGTATCTCTGTGTCGTCTCTGTGTCGACACAGAGACGACACTGAGACGACTCTGTGTCGACACAGAGACGACACAGTGATGACACTGAGACGGCACAGAGAAGACACAGAGACGACACAGAGACTGAGAAGACTCAGAGACGACTCTGTACGTCGTCACTGTGACGACACAGAGACGACTCTAGACACAGAGACGACACAGAGACGACACAGAGATCGACTCTGTGTCGTCTCTGTGTCGACACTGAGATGACGACACAGAGACGACACAGACCCGACACAGAGACGACACAGAGACGACACAGAGACGACTCTCTGTGTTGTCTCTGTGTCGTCTCTGTGACACAGACACGACACAGAGACGACAAATACACGGCACAGAGACGACACACAGACGACACAGAGACAGCAAATAGACTACACCGCCACGGCACAGAGAGACGACACAGAGACGACACAGAGACGACACAGACACAGTGCTGACAAAGAGAAGACTCTCAGTGTCGTCTTAGGGTCGTCTCTGGGACCCAGAGGTGACCCAGAGACGACACAGATGATGACACAGAGACGACTCTCTGTGTCGTCTCTGTGTCGACACAGAGACGACACAGAGACGACAACAGAGACGACACAGAGACGACACAGAGACAGCACAGAGACGACACAGAGACGACAAAGAGACGACGACACAGAGACGACACCGAGACGACACAGAGACGACAACATAGAGACGACCCACAGACGACACCGACATGACACAGACACAGAGACCACACACAGACAACTCTCTGTTTCGTATTTTATTCGTCTTTTAGACACAGAGACTACACAGAGACGACACAGAGAGACGGCACAGAGACGACACAGAAAAGACACCGAGACGGCAAAGAGAAGGACACGAGACGACGACACTGAGACGCTACAGAGACGACCCAGAGATAAAACCCAACCAGACAAGACACAGCCACGACTATATGTGTCAACTCCTTGTTGTCTCGGCGACACACAGACGACACAGAGATGACACAGACACGACAAAGCCATGTGTTTGGACTGTTTTGGGCCCCCCAGACGCCACCCTGATACCACACAGAGACTCACAAGCTAAGACCAACAGACGAACACGACACGATACAGCGAAGCACACGAGTCGATACAGACAAGATGCCCACGCGCTTAACAACACATGCCCCAGACACAGAGACGACACAGAGACGACTCTGTGTGTCGTCTCTGTGACACAGAGACGACACAGAGACGACACAGACACAGAGACGACACAGAGACGACTCTGTGTCGTCTCTGTCGCGTACGTCTCTGTGTCGACACAGAGACGACACAGAGAAACAACACAGAGACGACACAGAGACGACACTGATACGCCACAGAGATGACATAGAGACGACAACAAAGAGACGACAACTAGACAACAAAGATTCGACACATACACATAGACGACACAGAGACGACTCTGTGTCGTCTCTGTGTCGTCTCTGTGTCGTTTCTGTGTCGTCTCTGTGTCGACACAGAGACGACACAGAGAGACGACACAGAGACGACACAGAGACGACACAGAGACGGCACAGAGACGACCCAGAGACGACACAGAGACGACGACCCAGAGACGACACGTGAGATCACACAGAGACGACACAGAGACGACCCAGACACAGAGACTACACAGAGAGACGGCAAAGAGATGACGCATAGACGACACAAAGACGACAAAGAGACGGCACAGAGGCAAAGACGACGCAGTGACGACAATTACACGAGTCAGAGACCACACAGACACGGCATAGAGACGACACAGAGACAGCACAGAGACGACACAGAGGCGACACAGAGACGACACAGAGACCACACAGAGACGACACAGAGACGACACAGAGACGACACAGAGACGACACAGACACAGAGACGACACAGAGACGACTCTGTGTCGTCTCTGTGTCGTCTCTGTGTCACGTGTCGTCTCTGTGTCGTCGTGTCAGTGTCGTCTCAGTGTCGTCTCAGTGCCGTCTCTGTGTCGTCTCAGTGTCGTCTCTCTGTGTCGTCTCTGTGTCGACACAGTGACGACACATAGAGTCGTCTCTGTGTCGTCTCTGTGTCGTTGTCGTCTATGTGTCGTCGTCTCTGTGTCGTCTCTGTGTCTTCTCTGTGCCTTCTCGGTGACGTCTCTGTGTCGTGTCTGTGTCGTCTCTGTGTCATCTCTGTGCCGTCTCTGTGTCGTCTCTGTGTCGTCTCTGTCGTCTCTGTTTCTCTGTGTCGTCTCTGTGTCGACACAGAGACGACACAGAGTCGTCTCTGTGTCGTCTCTGTGTCTGTGTCGTCTCTGTATCGTCTCTGTGCCGTGTCTGTGTTGTCTCTGTGTCGTCTCTGTGTCGTCTCTCTTTGTCGTCTCTGTGTCGACACAGAGATGACAAAGATCTCTTTGTCGTCGCTGTGGCGTCGCTGTGTCACTAAGAAGACACTGAGACGACACAGAGAGTCGTCTCTGTGTCGGCTCGGTCTCTGTGTTGTCTCGTTGTCGTCTCGTGGTCGTCGACTCTGTGGCGACTCGGAGCATTCTAGTAGTCTTCTCTGTGTATTCTCTGTGTCGGCTCTGTGTCGTGTCAGTGTCTTCTCTGTGTCGTCTCTGTGTCGTCTCTTTTGTCGACACAGAGACGACACAGAGATGACACAGAGACGGCACAGAGACGACTCTGTGTTGTCTCTGTGTCGTCTCTGTGACACAGAGACGACACAGAGAGACGACACAGAGATGAAACAGAGATGACACAGAGACGACACAGAGATGACGCAGAGACGACACAGAGACGACAAAGAAACGACACAGATACCACGCAGAGCCGACACAGACCAAGAGACCACACAGAGACGACTCTCTGTGTAGTCTCTGTGTCGTCTCTGTGACACAGAGACGACACAGAAACAGAGATTACACAGAGACGACTCTCTTTGTCTTCTATGTGACACAGAGACGACACAGAGACGACAAAGAGACGACACAGAGACCACACAGACACAGAGATGACACAGAAACAACACAGAGATGGCACAGAGACGACAAAGAGACGACACAGAGACGACACCACAGAGACGACACATCTACGCCACCGAGACGACACCGTGACGACCCAGAGACGACTCTCTGTGTTGTCTCTGTGTCGTCTCAGTGACCCAGAGACGACACCGAGAGACGACAAAGAGACGACCCAGAGATGACGCAGAGATGTAACAGAGACGGCACATACACGACACAGAGACGACTACAGAGCGACGACAAACCTACTACACCGCCACTCCAACGCCCAACCGACGAAACATCCAATAGGATCTTTGGTGTATGTTTGTCGTATCTCTGAAAAAAAGACGACATCGAGATGACACCGAGACGCCAAAGAGATCAGTGTCTGGTAAGTGTCGTCACAGAGACGACACAGAGAAAAGAAACAAAGACGACACAGAGACGACACAGAGACGGCACAGAGACGACAAAGAGACGACGACGCAGAGACGACACAGAGACGACACAGACACAGAGACGACCCAGAGACGACTCTGTGTGTCGTCTCTGTGACACAGAGACGACACAGAGACGACACAGACACAGAGACGACACAGACACGACTCTGTGTCATCTCTGTGTCGTATCTGTGTCGTCTCTCTGACGACACAGACACGAAACAGAGAAACAAAACAGATACGACACAGAGAAGACACAGAGACGACACAGAGACGACACAGACACAGAGACGACACAGAGACGACACAGAGACAACACAGACACAGAGACAACACAGAGACGACTCTGTGTCATCTCTGTGTCGTCTCTGTGTCGTTTCTGTGTCGTCTCTGTGTCGACACAGAGACGACACAGAGAGACGACACAGAGATGACACAGAGAAGACACAGTGACGTCATAGAGATGACACATAGACAGACACAGAGACGACCACACAGAGACGACAGTGAGACGACACAGATACGACACACAGACGACACAGACACAGAGACGACACAGAGATGACACAGAGATGGCACAAAGACCACCCAGAGACGACACAGAAACACCGACACCGATACGACACCAAGACGACAAAGAGACGACACAGACACAGAGACGACACAGAGACGACACAGACACAGATCCGACACAGAGAGACGACACAGAGACGACACAGAGACCACACTGAGACGACATAGAGACCACACAGAGAAGATAACACAGAGACGACACAGAGACGACACAGAGACAGAGATGACTCTCTGTGTCATCTCTGTGTCGTTTCTGTGTCGTCTCTGTGACACAGAGACGACACAGAGACGACACAGAGACGACACAGAGACGACACAGAGTCGTCTCTGTGTCGTCTCTGTGTCGTCTCTGTGTCGTCTCTGTGTCGTCTCTGTGTCGTCTCTGTGTCGTCTCTGTGTCGTCTATGTGTCTTCTCTCTGTGTCGTCACTGTGTCGACTCAGAGACGACACAAAGACGACACAGACGACACAGAGTCATCTCTGTGTCGTCTCTGTGTCTGTTTCGTCTCTGTTTCGTCTCTGTGTCGTCTGTGTGTCTTCGTCTTTGTGTCTGTCTCTGTGTCGTCTCTGTGCCGTCTCTGTGTCGTCTCTGTGTCATCTCGGTGTCGTGTCTGTGTCATAGGTGGTCCGTCTCAGTGTCTATTACGTCTAATTGTCATCTCTGATTAGTCTCGTTATCGTATATGTGTCGTCTCTGTGTCGTCGCTGTGCCAGCTCGGTATAGTCTCTGGATCGGCTCTGTGTCGACTCTATGTGTCGTCTGTGTGACAACACTGAGAGGTCACTGAGATGACAATCAGACGACATAGAGTCGTCGCGGTGTCGTCTCAGTGTCTGTGTAGTGTCTGCGTCGTCTCTGTGTCATCTCTGTGTCGCCTCTGTGTCACAGAGATGACACAGAGACGACACAGAGACGACACAGAGTGGCGTCTCTGTGTCGTCTCTGTGTCTGGGTTGTGTCTGTGTCGTCTCTGTGTCGTGTCTGTGTCGTCGTCTCTGTGTCGTCTCTGTGTCGTCTCTGTGACATCTCGGTGTAGTCTCTGTGTCGTCTCTGTGTAGACGTCTCTGTGTCTTCTCGGTGTCGTCTCTGTGCCGTTTCTGTGTCGTCTGGGTGTCGTCTCTGTGTCGTCTCTCTGTTTCGTCTCTGTGTCGACACAGAGACGACACAGAGACGTACAGGTCGTCTGTGTCGTCACAGAGACGACACAGAGACGACACAGAGTCGTCTCTGTGTCTGTGTCGTCTCTTTTTGGTATCTGTGTCGTCTCTGTGTCGTCTCTGTGTCGTCGTCTCTGTGTCGTCTCTGTATCGTCTCTATGCCGTTTCTGTGTCGTCTCTGTGTCGTCTCTGTGTCGTCTCTCTGATCCTTCTCTGTGTCGTCTCTGTGCTCTCGTGTCGTCTCTGTGTCGTCTATGTGTGGTCGTATCGGTGTCGGGTCTGGATCGTGTCTGTTGCGTCTGTGGGTCGTCTCTGTGTCTTGTCTGTGTCGTCTCTCTGTGCCGTCTCTGTGTCGTCTCTGTGTCGTGTCTGTTTTGTCTCTGTGTCGTCTCTCTATTTCGCCTCTGTGTCGACACAGAGACGAAACAGAGACGACACAGAGTCGTCTCTGTGTCGTCTCTGTGTCTGTGTCGTCTCTGTGTCGTGTCTGTGTCACAGAGACGACACAGAGAGTCGTCTCTGTGTCGTCTCTGGGTCGGTGTCGTCGCGGGGTCGTCTCTGGGTCGTCTCTTGTGTGTTGTCTCGGAGTCGTAGCTGTGTAGTCTATGTGTCGTCGGCTATGAGTAGTCTGTGGGTCGTGTCTGTGCCGTCTCTGTGTCGTCTGTGGGTCGTCTCTGTTTCGTCTCTGTGTCGTCTCTCTCTGTCGTCTCTGTGTCGACACAGAGACGACACAGAGATGACACAGAGTCATCTCTGTGTCGTCTCTGTGTCTGTGTCGTCTCTGTGTCGTCTCTGTGTCACAGAGACGACAGAGACGACACAGAGAGTCGTCTCTGTGTCGTCTCTGTGTCTGTGTCGTCTCTGTGTCTTCTCTGTGTCGTAGTCTCTGTGCCGTCTCTGTGCCTTCTCTGTGTCGTCTCTGTGTCGTCTCTGTGTCGGCGCTGTGTCTGTGTTGTCTCTGTTTCGTCTCTTTGTCGTCTCTGGGTCGTTGTCGTGTCTGGGTCGTGTCGGTGTCGTCTCTGTGTCGTCGTCTCTGTGGGGTCTCTGTCTCGTCTCTGTGCCGTCTCTGTGTCGTCTCTGTGTTGTCTCTGTGTCATCTCTGTGTGGTCTCTCGGGGTCGGCTGTGGGGCAACCCTGACACGACACATAGTCGTCGCTGTGTCGTCTCTGTGTCACAGAGACGACACAAAGACGACACAGAGAGTCGTATCTGTTTCGTCTCTGTGTCTGTGTCGTCTCTGTGTCGACACAGAGACGAAACAGATACGACACAGACACATAGACTACACAGAGACGACTCTCTGTGTCTTCTCTGTGACACAGAGACGACACAGAGTTGACACAGAGACGACAAAGAGATGACACAGAGACGAGTGCACAGAGACGACACAGAGACGACACAGAGACGAGCACAGAGACGACACAGAGACGACACAGAGACGATGACACAGAGACGACACAGAGACAACACAGCGAAGACACCGAGACAACGACACAGACACGGCACAGAGACAACAAAGAGACGGCACAGAGACGACACAGAGACGAAGACAAAGACACGAAACAGAGACGACACAGAAACAGAGACTACACAGAGCGATGACAGAGCGACGATATAGAGACTACAATGCGTCAAACACTAGATGACACATCCTCGGCACAGCGACGATACCGCTTATACAAATAGACGACGACAACGAGACGACACATAGAGGGCTCCCAGACGACAAAGAGACGATGACACATACACGAAACAGACACCGAGACGACACTAAGTGTCGTCTCTGTGACACAGAGACGACACAGAGTTGACACAGAGACGACCCAGACACAGAGCCGACACAGAGACGACTCTGTGTCGTCTCTGTGTCGTCTCTGTGTCGTATCTGTGTCGACACAGAGACGGCACAGAGAGACGACACAGAGACGACACAGAGACGACACAGAGACGACACAGAGACGGCACAGAGACGACACAGAGACGACGACACAGAGACGACACAGAGACGAAACCGACACAGAGACGACACAGAGACCACACAGAGATGACACAGAGACGGCACAGAAACGACACAGAGACGACTATGTGTCGTTTCTGTGCGTTCTCTGTGTCGTCTCTGTGTCGTCTCTGTGTCGTCTCTCTGTGTCGTCTCTGTGTCGACACAGAGACGCCCCAGAGACGACACCGCGAAGACACAGAGAGTCGTCTCTGTGTCTTATCTGTCTTGGTGTCGTATCGGTGTAATCTCTGTTTGTTCTGTTTGTCGTCACTGTGTGATCGTCTCTGTGTCATCTATGTGCCGTATATTAACCATCTATATGAAGCAATATTGCAGTAGCTGGTCCTAATAAGTGTCTTATATCTGTGTATTCTCTGTGTCTAAAAAGAGACGACACACAGAACACACAGAGTCGTCTCTGTGTCGTCCCTGTGTTTTGTCGTCTCTGTGTCGTCTCTGTGTCGTCTCTGTGACGTCTCTGTGTCGACTCTGTGTCTACTCTGTGTCTGTGTCGTCTCTGTGTGATCTCTGTGTCGTCTCTGTGTCACAGAGGCGAGACAGAGACGACACAGAGACGACACAGAGTGTCGTCTCGGTGTCTGGGTCGTCTCTTAGTCGTCTCTGTGGCGTCTCTGTGTCGTTTCTGTGTCCTCCTATCTGTGTCATCTGTCTGTTGACACAGAAACGACACATAAAGTCGTCTCGGTGTCGTGTCTGTGTTTGTGTAGTCTCTGTGTCGTCTCTGTGTGGTCTCTGTGTCGTCTCTCTGTGTCGTCTCTGTGTCGACACAGAGTCGACACAGAGTCGGCTCTGGGTCGTGTCAGTGTCGTCTCTGGGTCGTCTCGGTGCCGTCTCTTTGTCGTCTCTGTGTCGTCTCTATGTCGTCTCTCTGTATCGTCTCTGTGTCGACAAAGAGACGAAAAAGAGTCGTCTCTATGTCGTCTCTGTGTCTGTGTCGTCTCTTTGTCTTCTCTCTGCCCTCTCGGTGTTGTCGCTGGGTATGTGTCGTCTTTGAGTCGTATCTTTGTCTGTGTAGTCTCTGTGTCGTCTTGGTGTCATCTCTGTGTCTTCTATGTGTGGTCTCTGTTTCTTATTCTCTGTGTCGTCTCTGTGTCGTCTCTAATCCGTCTCTGTGTCGTCTCTGTGTCATCTCTGTGTCGTCTTTGTGTCGTCTCAGACACAGAGACGACAAAGAGACAACAAAGAGAGTCGTCTCTGTGTCGTTTCTGTGTCGTTGTCTCTGTGTCGTCTCTGTGTCGTCTCTGTGCCGTCTCTGTGTCGTCTCTGTGTGGTCTCTGTGTAGTCTCTGTGTAGTCTCTCTGTGTCGTCTCTGTGTCGACACAGAGACGACACACAGACGACAAAGAGTCGTCTCTGTGTCGTCTCTGTGTCTTTGTCGTCTCTTTTTCATCTCTGTGTCGTCGTCTCTGTTTCGTATCTGTGCCATCTCTGTGTCGTGTCTGTGTCGTCTCTGTGTCGTATAGCTGTGTGGTCTCTGTGTCGACATAGATACGAAACAGGGACGACACCGCGACGACACAGAGTTGTCTCTGTGTCGTCTCTGTGTCTGTGTCAAATCTGTGTCGTCTCTGTGTCACAGAGACGACACAGAGACGACACAGAGTCGTGGCGGGGTCGTCTTTGTGTCTGTGTCGTCTCTGTGTCGTCTCTGTGTCGTCTATGTGTCGTCTCTCTGCCGTCTCTGTGTCGTCTCTGTGTAGTCTCTGTGTCATCTCTGTGTCGTCTATTTGTGTCGTATCTGTGTCCACACAGTCACGACACAGAGACGACACAGAGTCGTGTCTGTGTCGTCTCTGTGTCTGTGTCGTCTCTGTGTCGTCTCTGTGTCGTCTCTGTGTCGTCTCTGTGTCGTCTCTGTGTCACAGAGACGACACAGAGACGACACAGAGACGACACAGAGAGTCGTCTCTGTGTCTGTGTCGTCTCTGTGTCGTCTCTGTGTCGTCTGTGTGTTGTCTGGGTGTCGTCGTCTCTGTGTCGTCTCTGTGTCAACACAGAGACGACACAGAGAGACGACACAGAGACAACACAGAGACGACACAGAGACGACACAGAGACGTCACAGAGACGACACAGAGACGACGACACAGAGACAAAACCGACACAGAGACGAAATAGTGACGAATCGGTGTCGTCTGTGTGTCGTCTCTGTGTCGACACAGATGCGACACAGAGAGATGCCACAGAGCCAACACAGAGATGACACAGCGACGCCAAAGAGACGGCACAGAGACGACACAGAGACGACACAGAGACGACGACACAGAGACGACATCCTTGTCGTATCTGTTTCGTCTCTGTGTCGTCTCTCAGTGTCGTATCTGTTTCGACTCAGATACGACACAGAGACGACACAGAGACGACACAGAGTCGTCTCTGTGTCGTCTCGGTGTATGTGTCGTGTGTGTGTCGACTATGTGTCGTCTCTGTGTCGTCGTCTCTGGGTAGTAGCTGTGCCGTCTCTGTGTCGTCTCTGTGTCGTCGTCTATGGGTCGTCTCTTTGTCTTCTCTGTGTCGGTGTCTTCTTTGTGTCGTCTCTTTGTCGTATCTGTGTCGTCGTCTCTGTGTCATCTCTGTGTCGTCTCTGTGCCGTCTCTGTGTCGTCTCTGTGTCGTGTCGGTGTCGTCTCTGTGTCGTGTCTCTGTGTCATCTCTGTGTCGACACAGAAACGACACAGAGACGACACAGAGATGACACAGAGTCGTCTCTGTTTCGTCTCTGTGTCTGTGGCGTCTCTGTGTCGTCGTCTCTGTGTCGTCTCTGTGTCGTCTCTGTGTCGTCTCTGTGTCGTGTCTATTTCGTCTCCGTGTCGTCTCTGGGTCGGTGTCGTCTCTGTGTCTTTAACTTGTCGGTGTCGTCTAGGTGTCGTCTCTGTGTCGTGGTCGATGTGTGGTCTCTGTGACGTCTCTGTGCCGTCTCTGTGTCTGTGTCGTCTGTGTGTCGTCTCTGTGTCTGTGTCGTCTCTTGTTCGTCTCTTTGTGGTGTCCGGGTCGTCTCTGTTTCGTAGTGTCTGTATCTTCGATTTGGCATCTCGGTGCCGTCTCTGTGTCGTCTCTATGTCGTATCGGTGTCGTGTGGGTGTCGTCTCTGTGTCTCATCTCTGTGTCGACACAGAGACGACACAGAGACGACACAGAGACGACACAGAGACTACTCTGTGTCGTCTCGGTGTCGTCTCTGTATCGACACAGAGAGATGACACAGAGACGACACAGATACGACACAGACACGACAAAGAGACGAAACAGAGACGTCACAGAGACGTCACAGAGACGAAAAAGAGACGACGACACATAGACGAAACAGAGATGACACAGAGACGACACAGAGACGACAAAGAGACGACACAGACACAGAGACGACACAGAGACGACTCTCTGTGTCGTCTCTGTGACACAGAGACGACACAGAGTTGACACAGAGACGACACAGACACAGAGACGACACAGAGACGACTCTTTGTCGTCGCTGTGTCGTCTCTGTGTCGTATCTGTGTCGACACAAAGACGGCACAGAGAGACGACACAGAGTCGACACAGAAACGACACAGAGACGAAACCGAGACGGCACAGAGACGCCACATAGACGACACAGAAACGACACAGACACAGAAATGACACAGAGGCGACACAGAGAAACGACACAGAGACGACACAGAGACGGCACAGAGAGGACACAGAGACGACTATGTGTCATCTCTGTGCGTTCTCTGTGTCGTCTCTGTGTCGTCTCTCTGTGTGGACACATAGACGACACAGAGACGACACAGAGACGGCACAGAGTCGTCTATGTGTCTTCGTTGTTTCTGTGTCTTCTCTGTGTCGTCTCTGTGTCGTCTCGGTGTCGTCGTCTCTGAGTGGTCTCTATGTCGTCTCTGAGACGTCTCTGTGTCGTCTCTGTGTCGTCTCTGTGTCATCTCTCTGTGTCGTATCTGTGTCGACACAGACACGACACAGAGTCGTGTCTGTGTCGTCTCTGTGTCTTTGTCGTCTGTGTTTGGGCTATGTGTCATCTCTTTGTCTGTGTCGTGTCTGTGTCGTCTCTGTGTCGTCTCTGTGTCACTGTGGCGACACAGAGAAGCCACAGAGACGACACAGAGAGGCGTCTCTGTGTCTGTGGCGTCTCTTAGGCGTCTCTGTGTCGTCTCGGTGTCGTCTATGTGTCGTCGCTGGGGAGACACCGAAACCACACATAGACTCGTCTCTGTGTCGTCTATGTGTCTGGGGAGTCTCTGGGTGCTCTCTGTGTGGTGTGTTTGTCGAGTCTCTTTGTCGTCTGGGGGGCGAACATGACACGACACCGAGTCGTCTCTGTGTCATCGCTGTGCCGTCTGGGTGTCGTCTCTCTGTTGTCTCTCGGTATCGTCTCGGTGTACACCCAGTGCCGACACAGAGTCTTCTCGGTGTGGTATCGGTGTATGTTTCGTCTCTGTGGCGTATGTGTGTCGTCTCTCTGCCCGCTATGTGTCGTCCCTGTGTCTGTGTCGTCTCTGTGTCGTCTCTTTGTCTGTGTTGTCTCTGTGTCGTCTTTGTGTCGTCTCTGTGTCGTCTATGTGTTTTTTCTGTGTCTTCGTCTCTGTGTCGTCTCTGTGTCGTCTCTGAGCCGTCTCTGTGTCGTCTATGTGTCTGTGTCGTCTGTGTGTCGTCTCAGACACAGAGACGACAAAAAGAGTCGTCTCTGTGTCGTCTCTGTGTCGTCTCTGTATCGTCTCTGTGTCGTCGTCTCTGTGTCATCTCTGTGGCGTCTCTGTGTCGTGTCTGTTTCATCTCTGTGTGGTCTTTGTGTCGTCTCTGTGTCGTCTCTATGTATCGTCTCTGTGTCGACACAGAGACTACACAGAGACGACAAAGAGTCGTCTGTTTGTCATGTTCTTCTCTGGTTCGTCTCTGTTTTGTCTCTGTGTCGTCTCTTTGTCGTCTCTGTGCTGTCTCTGTGTGGTCTATATGTCGTCTCTCTGTCGTCTAGATGTGTGGTCTGTGTGTCGACACAGATACGACACAGGGACGACACAGAGACGACACAGAGTCGTGTCTGTGTGGTCTCTGTGTCTGTGTCAACTCTGTGTCGTCTCTGTGTCACAGAGACGACCCAAAGACGACACAGAGTCGTGGTTGTGTATGCGCTGTGTCTGTGTCGTCTTTTTGCCATGTGGTTGCCGTCTCTGTGCCGTCGCGTTGCGGTCTCTGGTTCTGCTCTGTTTGGTCTCTTTGTCGGCTCTTTGTCGTGTGTGTGTGGTCTCTTTGCCGTCTCAGTGTCGTCTCTCTGTGTCGTCTCTGTGTCAACACAGAGACGACACAGAGACGACACAGAGTCGTCTCTGTGTCGTCTCTGTGTCTGTGTCGTCTCTGTGTCGTCTCTGTGTCGTCTCTGTGTCGTCTCTGTGTCACAGAGGCAACACAGAGACGACACAGAGACGACACAGAGAGTCGTCTCTGTGTCTGTGTCGTCTCTATGTCGTCTCTGTGTCGTCTCTGTGTCGTCGTCTCTGTGTCGTCTCTGTGTCAACACAGAGATGACACCGAGAGACGACACAGAGACGACACAGAGACGACACAGAGACGACACAGAGACGGCACAGAGACGACACAGAGACGACGACACAGAGACGACACAGAGACGATACAGACCCAGAGACGACATAGTGACGACTCTGTGTCGTCTCTGTGTCGTCTCTGTGTCGACACAGATACGACACAGAGAGATGACACAGAGCCGACACAGAGAAGACACAGAGACGACGCAGAGACGGCACAGAGACGGCACAGAGACGACACAGAGACGACGACACAGAGACGACATCCGTGTCGTCTCTGTGTCGTCTCTGTGCCGTCTCTGTGTCGTCTCTGTGTCGTCTCTGTGTCGTCTCTGTGTTTCGTCTCTGTGTCGACACATTTACTACACAGAGACGCCACAGAGACGAACCAGAATCGTCTCTGTGTCGTCTGTGTGTCGTCTCTGTGTCGTCTCTGTGTCGTCGTCTCTGTGTCATCTCTGTGCCGTCTCTGTGTCGTCTCTGTGTCTGTTTCATCGCTGTGTCGTCTCTGTGTCGTCTCTGTGTCTGTGTCGTCTCTTTGTCGACTATGTGTCTTTTCTGTGTGCGTCGTCTCTCTGTGTCATCTCTGTGTCGTCTCTGTGCCGTCTCTGTGTCGTCTCTGTGTCGTCTCTGTGTCGTCTCTCTGTCGTGTCTCTGTGTCGTCTCTGTGTCGACACAGAAACGACACAGAGACGACACAGAGACGACACAGAGTCGTGTCTGTTTCGACTCTGTGTGTGTGTCGTATCGGTGTCGTCTCTGTGTCGTCGTCTCTGTGTCGTCTCTGTGTCATCTCTGTGTCGTCTCGGTGTCGTCTCTGTTTCGTCTCCGTGTCGTCTCTGTGTCTGTGTCGTCTCTTTGTCGTCTCTTTATCGTCTCTGTGTCGTCTCTTGGTCGTCTCTGATTCGTCGTCTCTGTGTCGTCTCTGTGCCGTCTCTGTGTCGTGTCTGTGTCTGGGTCGTCTCTGGGTCTGTATCGCCTCTGTGTCTACTCCTTGTCTTCTTTTTGTCGTCGTGTCTGTGTCGTCTCTGTGTCATCTCTGTGTCGTCTCTGTGTCGTCTCTGTGTCGTCTCGATGTCGTCTCTGGGTCGTCTCTCTGTGTCGTCTCTGTGTCGACACAGAAACGATACAGAGACGACACAGAGACGACACAGAGTCGTCTCTGTGTCGTCTCTGTGTCTGTAGTGTCTCTGTGTCTGTGTCTTCTCTGTGTCGTCTCTGTGTCGTCTCTATGTCGTGTCTGTGTCGTCTCTCTGTTGTCGTCTCTGTTTCGTCTATGTGTCGTCTCTGTGCCGTATCTGTGTCGTCTCTGTGTCGTCTCTGTGTCGTCTCTGTGTCGTCTCTGTGTCTGTCTCGTCTCTGTTTCTTCGCTTTGGCGGCGCTGTTGCTGAGTCGGGGTGTCGACTCTGTGCCGTCTATGGGCGGTCTAGGTGGGGTATCTTTGTTTTCTAGGTGTCGTCTGTCTGTGTCGACTCTGTGTCGACACAGAGACAACACAGAGACGACACAGAGTCGTCTCTGTGTCGTCTCTGTGTATGTGTCGTCTCTGTGTCGTCTCTGTGTCTGTGTCGTCTCTGTGTCGTCTCTGTATCGTCGTCTCTGTGTCGTCTCTGTGTCGTCTCTGTGTCTGTGTAGTCTAATTGTCGTCTCTGTTCCGTCTATGTGTTGTATATGTGTCGTCTATCTGTCGTCGTCTCTGTGTCGTGTCTGTGTCGTCGCTTTGCCGTCTCTGTGTCGTCTCTGTGTCGTCTCTGTGTCTGTGTCGTCTCTGTGTCGTCTCTGTGTCTGTGTCGTCTCTGTGTCGTCGTTTGTGTATCGGGGCTAAGACCAAGACCTATCTAGTATTGGATTTTCTCTGTATTCAAGTACCCAGCCCAGTCTTGATGCAACCTATTGCCCAAAATACTTGATAACTTCAATTCAAGTTATCAAGTTATTCAAGTTGAATTGAAGTTATCAAGTATTTTGGGACATAGTTTGCATCAAGACTGGGCTGGGTAATTATAGACAGAGAAAAGCCAAGACCAGATAGTCCAAGTAATTGAGAGGCAAATGTTTCAATGGCTGAGGCACGGGTAAATGGCAGGAGTATGAATGACTCTCTTATTGGACACATACTTGTCAGGTTAGTTTTTGGAAAGGCAAGTATTTTGGGCAATAGGTTGCATCAAGACTGGGCTGGGTCATTGTAGACAGAGAAAAGCCAAGACCAGATAGTCCAAGTAATTGAGAGGCAAATGTTTCAATGGCTGAGGCACGGGTAAATGGCAGGAGTATGAATGACTCTCTTATTGGACACATACTTGTCAGGTTAGTTTTTGGAAAGGCATACCTGCCTAGAGTCTTAGTCATGCTCTGTCTAGGACTGTCTGTGTGGTCGTGTGTGTGTCGTCTGTGGGCCTTATGTGGTACGTATCTGTGTGGTATGTGTGTGGTATCGTTGTCTGCTGTGTGTGTCGTTTATGGGTCGACACAGAGACGACACAGAGTCGTCTCTTTGGCACGGGTAAATGGCAGGAGTATGAATGACTCTCTTATTGGACACATACTTGTCAGGTTAGTTTTTGGAAAGGCGTACCTGCCTAGAGTCTTAGGCATGCTCTGCCTAAGACTATCTGTGTCGTCGTGTCTGTGTCGTGTCTGTGCCTTCTCGGTGCCGTCTATGTGTCGTCTGTGTGTCTTCTGTGTGTCGTCTCTGTGTTGTCTCTCTGTGTCGTTTCTGTGTCGACACAGAGACGACACAGAGTCGTCTCTGTGGCAGTGTCGTCTCTGTGTCGTCTCTGTGTCGTCTCTGTGTCGTCGTCTCACAGAGACGACACAGAGACGACACAGAGACGTCACAGAAACGACACAGAGGCGAACAATAGAAGACGACACAGAGACGACACAGAAACAGAGACGACAACGAGCCGACTCTCTGTGTCGTCTCTGTGTCGTCTCTGTGACACAGAGACGACACAGACACAGAGAAGACACAACGACGACACAGAGACGACGACACAGCGACGACACAGAGACGATACCGACACTACACACACCTTTAGGCGACACCTACACGACACTCAGTTTCGTCTTGGTATATGTTCTTTGACACAGAGACGACACAGACACAGCGACGAAACAGCGCCACCACGGTGTCGGATCTGTGTCGATTCAGTGTCGCAACCGAGACGACACAGAAAGACGACCCAGAGTCGACACAGAGTCGAAACAGAGACGGCACAGAGAAGACACAGAGACGACGACAAAGAGACGACAAATACACAGAGACGACTCTGTGTCTTCTTTGTGACTCTGTGTCGTGTTTGTGACCAAGAAACTACACAGAGATCACACAGAGACGACCCCGCCCCAGAGACGACACCGAGCCGACGACACCGCGACGACACAGAGACGAACCCGACACAGACACGACACTAGGACGACTTTGTGTCGTCTCTGTGTCGAAACAGAGACGACACAGAGATACGACACCGAGCCGACACCGAGACGAAACAGAGACGACACAGAGACGACCCAGAGACGACACAGAGACGACAACACAGAGAAGACAAAGAGACTCCCCAGACACAGAGAAGACACTGACTCGACACACTGGCTCCTCTCAGTGTCGTCGCTGGGATACCGCCCCAATACAGCGACTACACAGACACGACTCTGTGTCGTCTCTGGGTCGTCTCTGTGTCGACACAGAGACGACACATAGAGATGACACAGAGACGACACAGAGACGACACAGAGACGACACAGAGACGACACAGAGACGGCAAAGCGACGGCACAGAGACGACACAGATACGCCGACACAGAGACGACACTGATACCACCACGACATCGAACCGAGACGACACAGAGATGTCACAGACCCTGAGATGCCACAGAGATGACTCTCTGTGTCGTCTCTGTGGCTTCTCGGTGTCGACAAAGAGACGGCACAGAGAAACTAGACCTATACGGCCCCGATCCGACAAAGAGATGTCACCGCCACGACACAAAGACCACACAGCGCCGACGATACAGAGACCACACAGAGACGACACCCAGACGACACAGACACAGACACGACATAGAGACGACTCACAGTGTCGTCACAGTGACCTACAGCCCACCCAGACACAGAGACGACACAGAGACGACACTGTGTCGTCTCTGTGTAGTGTCAGTGTCGCCACAGAGACGACAACGAGAGACGACACAGAGACGACACAGAGACGACACAGAGCCGACACAAAGACGGCACAGAGACGAAACAGAGACGATGACACAGAGACGACACAGAGACGACACAGTGACGACACAGTCACAGACAAAGTCTCTGTGTCGTCAATGTGTCGCCTCTGAGTCGTCTCTGTGTCGTCTCAGTGTTGTTTCTGTGTCGTCTCTGTGTCGAAACAGAGACGACACAGAGAGACGACACAGAGACGACACAGAGGCGACACAATGACGACACAGAGACGGCACAGAGACGACACAGAGACGACACAGAGACGACGACACAGAAACGATGACAGAGATGACACAGACACAGAGACGACTCTGTGTCGTCTCTGTGTCGTCTTTCTGTGTCGTCTCTGTGTCGACACAGAGACGACACAGAGATGACACAGAGACAACACAGAGACGACACAGAGTCGTCTCTGGGTCGTCTCTGTGTATGAGTCGTCTCTGTGTCGACTCTGTGTCGTCTCTTTGTCGTCGTCTCTGTTTCGACTCTTTGTCGTCTCTGTGTCTTATCTGTGTCGTCTCTGTGTCATATCTGTGTCTGTGTCGTCTCTGTGTCGTCTCTGTGTCACAGAGACGACACAGAGATGACACGGAGACGACACAGAGAGTCGTCTCTGTGTCGTCTCTGTGTCGACACAGAGACGACACAGAGAGACGACACAAAGACGACACAGAGACGACACAGAGACGACACAAAGACGGCACAGAGACGACACAGAGACGACACAGAGACGACGACACAGAGACGACACAGAGGCGACACTGAGACGACACAGAGACGACACAGAGACGACACAGACACAGAGACGACACAGAGAGGACAAAGACACAGAGACGACACAGAGACGACTCTCTGTGTCGTCTCTGTGTCGTATCTGTTTAGACACACAGATTACACACCGAGATGACACATAGATGACTAAGAGACGACGACACAGATACGACACAGAGACGACACAGAGACGACACAGACACAGAGACGAAACCGAGAAGACTCTCTGTGTCGTATCTGTGTGTCAGTGTCGTCTCGACATAGAGACGACACAGAGACGACACAGACACAGAGACAACCAAGAGAGAAAACACAGAGACGACACCGACACGACACAGAGATGACACACAGACGACACAGAGACGACACAGATACGACACATAGACGACGACACAGAGACGACACAGAGACGACACAGAGACGACACAGACACAGAGACGACAAAGAGACGACTCTCTGTGTCGTCTCTGTGTCGTCTCTGTGACCCAGAGACGACCCAGAGACGACACAGAGACGACACAGACACCGCGACGACACAGACAACGCGACGACACAGAGACGACTCTGTGTCTTCTCTGTGTCGTCTCTGTGTCGTCTCTGTGTCGACACAGAGACGACACAGAGAGACGACACAGAGACGACACAGAGACGACACAGAGACGACACAGATACGGCACAGAGACGACACAGATACGACACAGAGATGACGAAAAATAGACGACACAGAGACGAAAAAGAGACGACAAAGAGACGATACAGACACAGAGACGACAAAGAGACTAAACCGACATAGAGATGACACGTCGACGAACACGCACAAGGGCCTACAAATAGACGACTAATATTCGTCTAAGATGTGATACCGAGGCGACACAGAGAGACAAAACAGAGCTGCACACGACACGAACCCGAGCCGGCCCACAGCCGGCACAGAGAGACGCCCTAGAGACGAAACCGAGACGACGACACCCCCCAGCCACATAGACGACCTAGCGACGAAAGCGACCTTGAAAAGAGACGACGACACAGAGCCTACCCAGACAAGATCCCGAGATGACACAGAGATAACAAATCAAACGACACTACACACAGAAGAAACAGACACAACATACAGTGTCGACGCAGGTTCACAGTTTAGACAAAGTGACACAGAGACGACACAGAGACGACACAGAGAACCCCCCGACACAGAGCCGACCCAGCCAGACTCTGTGTCACCTCTGTGTCGACACAGAGACGACACCCAGAGACGACTCAGATACTACACAGAGACGACACAGAGACGACACAGAGACGGCACAGAAACGACACAGAGACGACAACGAGACGAAGACACCGAGACCACACCGATACTACACAGAGATGACACAGAGACGACACAGAGACGACACAGACACAGTAACGACACAGAAACGGCACAGAGACGACACAGAGACGACGACACAGAGAGGACACAGAAACAGAGATGAAACAGAGACGATTCTCTGTGTCGTCTCTGTGTCGTCTCTGTGACACAGAGACGACACAAAGACGACGCAGAGACGACACAAACACAGAGAAGACACAGAGATTAATCTGTGTCATATATGTGTTGACAAGAAACAGAGACGACACAGAGAGACGAAACAGAGACGACACAGAGACGACACAGAGACGGCACAGAGACGACGACACAGAGACGAAACAGACACAGAGACGACGACAGACACTGTGTCGTCTCTGTTTGTACTGGTGGTGGACTCTTGTAAGCCCAAGAGCTGCCCCAGAGAGACGTAACAGAGACTAACCCTAGACACCCAACAGAAGACCCAAAAACAGCCCACTCAAAAACTAGGGACGACGACACAGAGACGCCACAGAGACGACACAGAGACGACACAGACACAGACAAAGTCTCTGTTTCGTCAATGTGTCGCCTCTGTGTCGACTCTGGGTCGTCTCTGTTTAGACTGTTTTGCGTATGTTTTATTAACAAGAGATGCCCCAGCTTGCCGCACCAGTAGCGCCCAATAGGCGACCATTTGATGCTAAGGATATGGCCGCGCGACGCACACGAGACGACAAAGTTACGACCACACAGAAACGATGACAGAGAGGACACAGACACAGAGACGACTCTGTGTCGTCTCTGTGTCGTCTTTCTGTGTCGTCTCTGTGTCGACACAGAGACGACACAGAGATGACACAGAGACAACACAGAGACGACACAGAGTCTCTGTGTCTGTGTCGTCTCTGTGTCGTCTCTGTGTCGTATCTGGGTCGTAGTCTCTGTGTCGTCTCTGTGTCGTCTCTTTGCCGTCTCTGTGTCGTCTCTGTGTCGTCTCTGTGTCTGTGTCGTCTCTGTGTCGTCTCTCTATGTCGTCTCTGTGTCACAGAGACGACACAGAGACGACACAGAGAGTCGACTCTGTGTCATCTCTGTGTCGACACTGGAACGAAACACAGATAAGACCCAAAGACGAAACCCATACGAACAAGAGAACACACAGAGAAGGCCCCTATACGATAAAGACCAGCAACCGAGACGACGACACCCCAAAGACAACGAGATGACCAACATATTACGCCGAGACGCCCCCGAGACGACAACGACACAGAGACGACACAGAGACGACAACAACACAGAGACAACACCGAGCAGACACTCTGAGTCATCTATTTGTCGGCTGTCTGACGACCCCCCGATGACACCTAGATTAAACAGAGACGAAGAAACCAATACTACACCCAGACGACAGCGCGACTACACAGACCAAGCTGGGAAACAGACACGACACTCAGAGTTTAATCATTGAGTCTGTGTAGTCTCTAAAGAGAGACGACACAGAGTCGACACAGACACAGAGACGACCAAGAGAGAAAACACAGAGACAACACAGAGACAACACAGAGACGACACAGAGACGGCACCAAGACGACACAGAGCCGACACAGAGACGACGACACCGAGACGACACAGAGACGACGACACAGAGACCACAACGACACATAGACGACCCAGAGACAACTCTTTGTGTCGTCTCTGTGTCGTCTCTGTGACAAAGAGACGACACAGAGGTGACACAGATACGACACAGACACAGAGGCGACAAACACACAGAGATTACATAGCGACGACACTTGGTCGTCTCTGTGTCGTATCTGTGTCGTCTATGTGTCGAAACAGAGATGACACAGAGAGACGACACAGAGACGACACAGAGACGACACAGAGACGACACAGATATGTCACAGAGACGACACAGAGAACACACAGAGATGACTACACAAAGACGACACAGACACGACACAGAGACGACACAGAGACGATACAGACACAGAGACGACACAGAGACGAAACCAACACAGAGACGACACAGAGACGACACAGACACAGAGACGACACAGAGACGACTCTTAGTCGTCTCTGTGTTGAGAAAGAGACGACCCAGATAGACGACACAGAGACGACACAGAGACGACACAGAGACGACACAGAGACGGCACAGAGACGACACAGAGACGACACAGAGACGACGACACAGAGACAACACAGAGACGGCACAGAGACGACACAGAGACGACACAGAGACGACGACCCACAGACGACACAGAGACGACACCGAGACGACACAGAGACGACACAGACAAAGAAACCACAACACGACTAAACAGAGACGACTGACTGTGTCGTCTCAGTGTCTCTTTTTCCTCTCAGAGACCCCGACACCACACCGATACGACACAGACACAGAGATGACACAGACACAGAGACGACACAGAGACGACTCTGTGTCAGCTCTGTTTTGACACACAGACGACACTGCTATCAGACAAATATAGGACACAGAGACGACACAGAGACGACACAGAGACTACACCGAGACGGGGCAGAGACGACAGATAGACGACACAGAGATGAAACAGAGACGACACAGAGACGACACAGAGACGACACAGACACAGAGATGACACAGAAACGGCACAGAGACTACACCGATACGACGACACAGAGACGACACAGAACCAGAGATGAAACAGTGCCGACTATCTGTGTCGTGTATTTGTCATCTCTGCGACCACTCTCTGGCAAAGAGCTGCAACCGAGCAGCAACAGACCCAGAGACGCAAAAGCGACGCCTCTGTTACGAATATGTTTTTTCCACGACAAGCCACAGAGAGACCACCACGATTAACCCAAGCGATGACCCCCCGTTCACCCCTAGACGACACCTAGCCGAACCAGACACGACACAGACACAGATACTACACTGAGACGACTCTCAGTGTCGTCTCTGTGTAGTCTCTTTGTCGTGTCTGTGACACAGAGACGATAAAGAGACGACACAGAGACGAGACAGACACAGTGACGACTCTGTTTCGTCTATGTGTCGACTCTGGGACGTCACCGACACTACACAGAGAGAAGAAAACGAGACGACACAGAGACGACACAGAGACGAAACAGAGACGACACAGAGACGATACAGAGACGACACAAAGACGACGACACAGAGACGACACAGAGACGGCAGAGAAACGACACAGTGACGACACAGACTCGACGACACAGAGACTACACAGAGACGACACAGAGACGACACAGAGACGACACAGACACAGAGACGACTCTGTGTCGTCTCTGTGTCGTCTCTCTGTGTCGTCTCTGTGTCGACACAGAGTCGACACAGAGAAGACACAGAGACGACACAGAGACGACACAGAGACGTCTCTGTGTCGTCTCTGTGTCTGTGTTGTCTCTGTGTCGTCTCTGTGTCGTCTCTTGTCGGCGTCTCTGTGTCGTCTCTGTGTCATCTCTGTGCCGTCTCTGTGTCGTCTCTGTGTCGTCTCGGTGTCGTCGCTGTGTCGTCTCTCTGTGTCGTCTCGGTGTCAACACAGAGATGACACAGAGACGACATAGAGTCATCTCTGTGTCGTCTCTGTGTCTGTGTCGTCTCTGTGTCGTCTCTATGTCGTCTCTGTGTCAAAGAGACGACACAGAGATGACACAGAGACAACACAGAGAGTCGTCTCTGTGTCTTCTCTGTGTCGACACAGAGACGACACAGAGAGACGACACAAAGACGACACAGAGACGACACAGAGACAGCACAAAGACGGCACAGAGACGACACAGAGACGACACAGAGACGACGACAGAGACGACACTGAGACGACACAGAGACGACACAGAGACGACACAGACACGGACACGACACCGAGACGACAACCACACACAGAAGACACCCAGACGACTCTCTGTGTCGACTCTGTGAAGACACAGAGACTAAAAAGAGAGAGGACACAGAGACGACACAGAGGCGACATATTGACGACACCGAGATGGCACAAAGACGACACAGAGACGACACAGAGACGACGACCCAGACACGACGACACAGACACTACACAGAGACGACACAAAGACGACACAGAGACGACAGACACCGATACGGCACAGAGACGACACAGAGACGACACAGAGACGACAGGGAGACGACGACACAGAGACGATACAGAGACGACACAGAGACGACACAGACACAGCCACTACACCACCATGACTCTTTGTGTAATCTCTGTGTCTTCTATGTTACGCCACCGAGAAGACACAGAGAGACATCATACAGATGACACAGAGACTAAAAAGAGACGACACAGAGACGGCACTGAGACGACACAGAGACGACAAATACACCACGACACAGAGACGACACAGAGATGACACAGAGACGACACAGAGACGACACAGAGACGACGACACAGAGACGACACACAGACGACACAGAGACGACACAGAGACGACACAGACACAGATACGACACAGAGACGACACAGACACAGAGACGACACAGACACAGAGACGACACAGAGACGACTCTGTGTCGTCTCTGCGTCGTCTCTGGGTCGACACAGAGACACCACAGAGAGACGACACAGAGACGACACAGAGACGACACAGAGACGGCACAGAGACTTCAAAGAGACGACACAGAGATGACACAGAGACGACGACACAGAGAAGACACATAGACTATACAGAGACGACACAGACACAGAGACGACACAGAGACGACACAGACACAGCACAGAGACGACACAGAGACGACACAGAGACGACGACACAGAGACGACACAGCGACGCCACAGACACAGAGACGACTTTGTGTCGTCTCTGTGTCGTCTCTGTGTCGGGTCTGTGTCGTCTCTGTGTCAACACAGAGACGAAACAGAGAGACAACAACGAGACGACACCGAGACGAGACAGACACCACACAGAGACGACGACACAGAGCCGACAAAGACACGACACAGAGACGACACAGACACAGAGACAAGACAGAGACGACTCTCTGTGTTGTCTCTGTGTTGTCTCTGTGACACAGAGACGACACAGAGACGACACAGAGACAACACAGACACAGAGACGACACAGAGACGACTCGGTGTCGTCTCTGTGACGTCACTGTGTCGACACAAAGACGAAACAGAGAGACGACACAGAGCCGACACAGAGACGACACAGAGATGACACAGAGACGTCACAGAGACTACACAGAGACGACACAGAGACGATGACACAGAGACGACAGAGAGACGACACAGAGACAACACAGTGACGACACAGAGACGAAACAGACACAGAGACGACACAGAGACGACTCTTTGTCGTCACTGTGTCGTCTCTGTGTCATCTCTGTGTCGCCACAGAGAAGACACAGAGAGACGACACAGAGATGACACAGAGACGACCCAGAGACGACACAGAGACGGCACAGTGACGACACAGAGACTACAAAGAGACGACGACCCAGAGACGACACAGAGACGACACAGAGATGACACAGACACCGAGACGACACAGAGACGACACAGAGACGAAACAGAGACAACACAGAGACGGCACAGAGACGGCAAAGAGAAGACACAGAGACGACACAGAGACAACGACACAGAGACGACAAATAGACGACACAGAGACGACACAGAGACGAAACAGACAAAAAGACGAGACAGAGACGACGACACCGAGATGACACTGAGACGACACATAGACGTCACAGAGACGACACAGAGTCGACGACACAGAGACGACACAGAGACGACACAGAGACGACACAGAGACGACACAGACACAGAGACGACTCTCTGTGTCGTCTCTGTGTCGTGTCTGTGTCGTCTCTGTGACACAGAGACGACACAGAGACGACAAAGAGACGACACAGAGACGACACAGACACAGAGACGACACAGAAACGACTCTGTGTCGTCTCTGTGTTGACACAGAGACGACACAGAGAGACGACACAGAGACGACACAGAGATGTCACAGAGACGACACAGAGACGATACAGAGACGATATAGAGACGCTGACACAGAGCCGACACAGAGACGACCCCGAGACGACGCACCCAGACGACCAAGAGATGTCGCAGAGCCGACACCAAGAAGACGACACCGATAAGACACCGACAAGACAAAGAGCCAACCCCGACACACCACCTACATGACCCCGAGTCGAAACCGAGACGACATAGACCCATAGACGACTCTCTGAGTCATCTCTGTGTCGTCTCTGGGACCCCGAGCCGACCCAGAGACGCCACCGACACAGAGACGACACAGAGACGACCACTCTGTGTCTTATCTGTTTGGTATTTTTGTCTTCTATGTGACGACACAGAGAGACTACACATAGACGACACAGATAAGACACCAAGATGAAACATAGACGTCACATACAAGACACAGAGACTACACAGATACGACGACACAGAGATGACACAGAGTCGACACAGACACAGAGACGACATAGAGACGACACAGAGACGACAACACAGAGACGCCACAGAGACGACACAGAGACGACACAGAGACGAAACAGACACACATACGACACAGAGACGACTCTCTGTGTCGTCTCTGTGTGTTCTATGTGACACAGAGACGACACAGAGACGACTCTCTGTGTCTTCTCTGTGCCGTCTCTGTGACACAGAGACGACACAGAGACGATAAACATATGACTTAAACACAGAGACTACACAGAGACACCACACACACACCACACAGAGACGACACAGAAACGACACAGAGACGGCACAGAGACGACACAGAGACGACGACACAGAGACGACACAGACCCGACACAACGACGACCCAGAGACGACACACACACATAGACGAAACAGAGACGACTCTCTGTATCGTCTCTGTGGCGTGTCTGTGGCGTCTCTGGGACACAGCGACGACACAGAGACGACAAAGAGACGAGACAGAGACTACACAGACACAGAGAAGACACAGAGACAACTTTGGGACGTCTCAGTGTTTACACAGAGAAGACACCCAGAGACCACACCGAGACGACACACAGAAGGCACAGAGACGAAACACAGACGACAAAGAGACGACCCCCAGACGACATAGAGACGACGACACAGAGACGACACATAGACGACACAGACAGACGACTTAGAGACGACACAGAGATGGTGAAGAGACGACACAGAGACGACAAAGAGACAACGACACAGAGACGACACAGAGACGACACAGAGACCACACAGAGAAAACACAGAGACGACACCGACACTACACAGAGACCACACCGCCACAGACACGACACAGATACGACTCTCGTGTTCTTCTCTGTGTCGGGTCTGTGACACAGAGACGACCCAGACCCCGAGACGCCCCAGCGACGACTCTGTGTCGTCTCTGTGTCGTCTCTGTGTCGTCTCTGTGACGACTTACAGAGACGACAGAGCGAAGACACAGACTCAGAGCCGACACAGAGATGGAACAGAGACGCCACAGATACGACACCGAGATGACGACAACGAGACGACCACGAGAAGACCCCAAGACGACCCAGAGACGTCCCAGACACAGAGACGACAGTGAGACGACACAGAGATGACACAGACACAGAGACGACTCTGTGTCGTCTCTGTGTCGTCTATGTGTCGACACAGAGACCACACAGTGAGAACACACTGAGACGACACAGAGACGGCACATAGACGCCACACAGACTACACAGAGCCGACAGCTAGAAGACGACCCACAGACAGCACAGAGACGACACAGAAACGACACAGAGACGAAATAGACACAGAGACGACACAGAGACGACTCTCTGTGACGTCTCTGTGTCGTCTCTGTGACACAGATACGACACGAAGACGACACAGACATTACAGAGAGACGACACAGAGACAACACAGAGACGAGACAGAGACGACACAGACACAGAGACGACACAGAGACGACACAGACACAGAGACTACACTGAGACGACACAAAGACAGCACTGAGACGACACAGAGACGACGACACAGAGACGACACAGAGACGACACAGACACAGAGACGACACAGAGACGACTCTCAGTGTCTTCTCTTAGTCGTTTCTGTGACACAGAGACGACACATATAGGACACAGAGACAACACAGCGACGACACAGCGACGACACAGACCCAGAGACGAAACAGAGATGACTCTATGTCGTCTCGGTGTCGTCTCTGTGTCAAAAAAGAGACGACACAGAGAGCAGAAACAGAGACGACACAGAGACGACACAGAGACGGCCCAGAGACCACACAAAAACGGAACAGAGAAGACACAGAGACGACACAGAGACGACAACACAGAGACGACACAGAGATGACACAGACACAGAGACGACACAGACACAGAGACGGCACAGAGACGACTCTCTGTGTCGTTTCTGTGTCGTCTCTGTGTCGTCTCTGTGGCACAGAGACGACACAGAGACGACACAGAGACAACACAGAGACAACACAGACACAGAGACGACACAGAGATGACTCTGTGTCGTCTCTGTGTTGACACAGATACGACCCAGAGAGACGACACATATACGACACAGAGACGCCACAGAGACTACACATAAACGACACAGAGACGACGACACAGAGACGACACAGAGACGACAAAGACACGACGACACCGGGACGACACAGAGACGACACAGACACCGAGACGACACTGAGACGACACAGAGAGGGCTCAGAGACGCTAAACAGACGACCCAGAGTCTACGACCCATATACTACACAGATAAGACCAATATAAGACACAGAGACGGCACCAAGACGAAGCCGACACCACACAGACACCGAGACGACACCGAGACTACACATACACAGAGACGACACAGAGACGACACAGACACACCGACGACACAGACACGACTCTGGGTCTTCTGTGTGTCTTCTCTGTGTCGTCTCTGTGTAGACACTGAGATGACACACAGAGAAGACACAGAGACGACACATAGACGACAAAGTGACGACACAGAGACGGCACAGAGACGACACAGAGACGACATAGACACGACGACCCAGAGACGACACAGAGACGACACAGAGACGACACAGACACAGAGACGACTCTGTGTCGTCTCTGTGTCGTCTCTGTGTCAAAACAGAGACGACACAGAGAGACGACACCGAGACGCCACAGAGACGACCCCGCGACGACGACACAGCGACGACACAGAGACGACACAGACACCGAGACGACACAGAGACGACTCTCTGTGTCGTCTCCGTTTTTTTTCTTTGTCATCTTTTTGACACAGACACGACACAGAGACGACACAGACCCAGCGACGACACAGAGACGACTCTGTGTCGTCTCTGTGTCGTCTCTCTGTGTCGTCTCTGTGTCAACACAGAGAGACGACGACACAGAGACGACCCAGAGATCACACAGACACAGAGACGACACAGAGACGACACAGATAGGGCTACGAGACGACACAGAGACGACACAGCGACGACGACACAGAGACGACACAACGACCACACAGAGACCACACCGACACCACCCCGAGACGACACAGACACAGAGACGCCACAGAGACGACTCTCTGTGTAATCTCTGTGTCGTCTCTCTGACACAGAGACGACACAGAGACGACACAGACACAGAGACGACACAGCGATGACACAGACACCGAGACGACTCTGTGTCGTCTCTGTGTCATTTTTGTGTCGTCTCTGTGTCGACACAGAGACGACACAGAGAGACGACACAGAGACGACACAGAGGCGACACAACGACGACACAGAGACGGCACAGAGACGACACAGAGACGACACAGAGACGACACAGACACGACACAGAGACGACACAGACACAGAGATGACACAGAGACGGCACAGAGACGACACAGACACAGAGACGACTCTGTGTCGTCTCTGTGTCATCTCTGTGTCAACACAGAGAGACGACACAGAGACGGCACAGAGACGACACAGAGACGACGACCCAGAGCTGACACAGAGACGACACAGACACAGAGACGACTCTCTGTGTCGTCTCTGTGACACAGAGACGACACAGGCACAGAGACGACACAGAGACGACTCTGTGTCGTCTCTGTGTTGACACAGAGACGACACAGAGAGACGACACAGAGATGACACAGGGTCGTCTCTGGGTCGTCTCTGTGTCTGTGTCGTATCTGTGTCGTCTTTGTGTCACAGAGATGACACAGAGACGACACAGAGACGACACATAGAGTCGTCTCTGTGTCTGTGTCGTCTCTGTGTCGTCGTCGCTGTGTCGTCTCTGTGTCGTCTCTGTGCCTTCTCTGTGTCGTCTGTCTTTGTCGTCTCTGTGTCGACACAGAGACGACACAGAGACGACACAGAGTCGTCTCTGTGTCTGTGTCGTCTCTGTGTCGTCTCTGTGTCTGTGTCGTCTCTGTGTTGTCTCTGTTTCACAGAGATGACACAGAGAGTCGTCTCTGTGTCTGTGTAATCTCTGGGTAGTCTCTGTGTGGTCCCTGTGTCGTCTCGGTGTCTTCGTGGCTGTGTAGTCTCTGTGTCGTCTTTGTGCCGTCTGTGTGTCGTGTCTGGGCCGTCTGTGTGTCGTCTCGGGGGCGCCTCGGTGTTTTCTCTGTGTGGGCACGGGGGGTGGGTTCTGTTTGGACTCTGTGTAGACCAAGAGTCGGCACGGTGGGGTCTCTGTGTGTGTGTAGTCTCGTTGTCATCTCGTTGTCGTTGTAGTTTCTGTGTCGTGTCTGTGTCTGTGTCGTGTCTGTGTGGTCTCTGTGTCTTCTCGTAGTCTGCTTGTCGGAGGAGTCTCTGTGTAGTCTCTGTGTCGGCTCTGTGTCGTCTCTGTGTCGTCTCTGTGTCGTCTCTCTTTGTCGTCTCTGTGTGGACACAGAGACGACACAGAGACGACACAGAGACGACATAGAGTCGTCTCTGGGTCGGGGGCGTCGCGGGGTCGTCGCTGTGTCGTCTAGGTGTACGCTATGTGTTGTCTAAGTGTCAAAGAAAAGAAAATTAGATGAAAAAGATAGTCGACACTGTGTCGTGTCTGTGTCTTTGTAGTCTCTGTGTCGTGTCTGTGTCGTCTGTGTGTCGTCGGCACGGGGTCTTCTCTTTGCCGTCTCTGTGTCGTCTCTGAGTCGTCGCTGTGTCGTCTCTGTGTCTTCTCTGTGTGTGTGTCGTCTCTTTGTCGTCTCTGTGTCTGTGTCGTCTGTGTGTGGTCTCTGTGTTGTCGTCTGTGTGTCGTGTCTGTGTCGTGTCTGTTAGGTCTCTGTGTCGTCTGTGTGTCGTCTGTGTGTCGTGTCTGTGTGGTCTCTCGGTGGCGGCTGGTGGGGAACACTGCGACGTCGTCTCGAGGTCGGTGGCGTCGCTTGGTACCCGATACATCAAAGATATCTCACAGAGAGTCGGCTCGGTTTCTTGTCATGCTGTGTTTCGAGTCGTGGGCAGGTCCTGTTCGTCTCTGTGTCGTCGTCTCTATGTTCTCTCCTTGTGGGATCGGGGTCGTCGTCTATGTGTGGTCTCTGTGCCGTCTCTGTGTCATCTCTCTGGGTCATAGCTGTTTAATCTCTGTGTCACCCCTCTGTGTCTAAACAGAGACGACACAGAGTCGTCTCTGTGTCGTCTTTGTGTCTGGGTCGTCTCTGTGTCGTCTCTATGTCGTCTCTGTGTCATCTCTGTGTCGTCTATGTGTCTGTTTCGTCTCTGTGTCGTCTCTGTGTCGTCTCTGTGTCGTCTCTGTGTAGTCTCTGTGTCGTTGTATCTTTGTCGTCTCTGTTTCGTCTCTGTGACGTCTCTGTTTCGTCTCTGTGTCGTCTCTGTGTCGTCTCTGTTTCGTCTCTGTGTCTTTGTCGTCTCTGTGTCGTCTCTGTGTCGTCGTTTCTGTGTCGTCTCTGTGTCGTCTCTGTGCATTCTATGTTTCGTCTCTGTGTCGTCGCTGTTTTGTCTCTGTGTCAGCTCTCTGTGTCGTCTCTGTGTCGACACAGAGACGACACAGAGACGACACAGAGTCGTTTCTGTGTCGTCTCTGTGTCGTCTCTTGGTCGCCTCTGTGTCGTCTCTGTGTCGTCAACTCTGTGTCGTCTCTTTGCCGTCTCTGTGTCGTCTGTGTGTGGTCTATGTGTGTTCTCTCTGTGTCGTCTCTGTGTCGACACAGAGACGACACAGAGACGACACAGAGTCGTCTCTGTGTCGTCTCTGTGTCTGTGTCGTCTCTGTGTCAGTGTCGTCTCTGTGTCGTCTTTGTGTCAGAGACAAGACCCAGAGAAGACACAGAGAGTCGTCTCTGTGTCGTCTCTGTGTCTGTGTCGTCTCTGTGTGGTCTCTGTGTCGTCTCTACCTCGTCTCTGTGTCGTCGTCTCTGTGTCGTCTCTGTGTCGTCTCTTCGCCATCTCTGTGTCGTCTCTGTGTCGTCTCTGTGTCTGTGTCGTCTCTATGTCGTCTCTGTGTCGTCGTCTCTATGTCGTCTCTGTGTCATCTCTGTGTCGTCTCTCTGTGTCGTCTCTGCGTCAACACAGAGACGACACAGAGACGACACAGAGTCGTTTCGTGTCGTCTCTGTGTCTGTGTCGTCTCTGTGTCATAGAGACGACAAAGAGACGACACAGAGACGACACAGACACAGAGACGACACAGAGACGACACAGAGACGCCACAGAGACGACACACACACCACTCACAGACTACACACACACAGAGACGACACAGAGATTATTCTCTTTGTCGTATATGTGTCGTCTCTCTGACACAGAGAAGACACAGAGATGACACAGACACAGAGACGACACAGAGACGACACAGACACAGAGACGACTCTGTGTCGTCTCGGTGTCATTTTTGTGTCGTCTCTGTGTCGACACAGAGACGACACAGAGAGACAACACAGAGACGACACAGCGACGACACAGAGACTACATATAGAGGACAAAGAGACGACACAGAGACGACAAAGAGACGACACAGAGACGACACCAAGACGACACAGAGACGGAAAAGACACAGATACCACACAGAGACGACACAGACACAGAGACGACTCTGTGTCGTCTCTGTGTCGTCTCTGTGTCAACACAGAGAGACGACACAGAGACGGCACAGAGACGACACAGAGACGACGACACAGAGCTGACACAGAGACGACACAGACACAGAGACGACTCTCTGTGTCGTCTCTGTGACACAGAGACGACACAGACACAGAGACGACACAGAGACGACTCTGTGTCGTCTCTGTGTTGACACAGAGACGACACAGAGAGACGACACAGAGACGACACAGAGTCGTCTCTGTGTCGTCTCTGTGTCTGTGTCGTATCTGTGTCGTCTCTGTGTCACAGAGACGACAAAGAGACGACACAGAGACGACACATAGAGTCGTCTCTGTGTCTGTGTCGTCTATGTGTCGTCGTCTCTGTGTCGTCTCTGTGTCGTCTCTGTGCCGTCTCTGTGTCGTCTCTCTTTGGCGTCTCTGTGTCGACACAGAGACGACACAGAGACGACACAGAGTCGTCTCTGTATCTGTGTCGTCTCTGTGTCGTCTCTGTGTCTGTGTCGTCTCTGTGTTGTCTCTGTTTCACAGAGACGACACAGAGAGTCGTCTCTGTGTCTGTGTCATCTCTGTGTCGTCTCTGTGTCGTCTCTGTGTCGTCTCTGTGTCGTCGTCTCTGTGTCGGCTGGGTGTCGTCTCTGTGCCGTCTCTGTGTCGTCTCGGTGTCGTCTCTGTGTCGTCTCTGGGTTGTCTCTGTGTCGTCTCTGTGTCGTGTATCTGTGTAGTATCTGGGTCGACACAGAGACGACAATGTGTCGTATATGTGTCGTGTCTGTGTCTGAGTCGGCTGAGTGTCGTCTGTGTCTCTGTGTCGTCTCTGTGTCGTGTATGTGTCTGTGTAATCTCTGTGTCTGTGGCGTCTCTTTGTCTTCTCGGTATCGTAGTCTATGTGTCGTCTCTGTGTCGTCTCTGTGCCGTCTCTGTGTGGTCTCGGTGTCGTCTCTGTGTCGTCTCTCTTTGTCGTCTCTGTGTTGACACAGAAACGACGACACAGAGACGACACAGAGACGACAGAGAGTCGTCTCTGGGTCGGGGTCGTCGCTGTGTCGCCGCTGTGTCGTCTCGGTGTCCGCTCTGTGTCGACTCTGTGTCACAGAAACGACAAAGAGAAGACAAAGAGAGTCGTCGCTGTGTCGTCTCTGTGTCTGTGTCGTCTCGGTGTAGTCGCTGTGTCGTCGCTGTGTCGTCGTCTCTGTGTCGTCTCACTGACGTCTCGGTGGCGTCGCTGTGTCGGCTCTGTGTCGGCTCGGTGTCTTCTCGGTGTCTGTGTCGTCTCTCGTTCGTGTCTGTGTCTGTGTGGTGTCGGTGTCGTCTCTGTGTTGTCGTCTCTGTGTCGTCTCTGTGTCGTCTCTGTGCCGTCGCTGTGTCGTCTGTGTGTCGTCTGTGTGTCGTCTCGGTGTCGTCTCTCGGTGTCGTCTCTGTGTCGACACAGAGACGTCGTCTCTATGTCTGTGTCGTCTCTGTGTCACAGAGACGACCCTTAAATTACACAGAGTCGTCTCGGTTTCTTCTCTGTGTCTGTGTCGTCTATGTTTCGTCTCTGTGTCGTCTCTGTTTCTTCGTATCCGTGTCGTCTCTGTGTCGTCTCTGTGCCGTCGTTTCTGTGTCGTCTCTGTGTCGTCTCTGTGTCATCTCTGTGTCATCTCTGTGTCAACTATGTGTCGCCCCTCTGGGTCGAAAAAGAGACAACTAAGAGTCGGCTCTGGGTAGTCGTTGTGGATCTGTCGTCTCTGTGTCGTCTCTATCTCGTCTCTGTGTCATATCTGTGTCGTCTCTGTGTCTTTTTCGCGTCTGTGTCTTCTCTGTGTCCTCTCTGTGTCGTCTCTGTGTTGTCTCTGTGTTGTTGTCTCTGTGTCGTCTCTGTGTCGTCTCTGTGGCGTCTCTGTTTCGTCTCTGGTTCGTCTATGTGTAGTCTCTGTTTCGTCTCTGTGTTTTTGTAGTCTCTGGGTCGTCTCTGTGTAGTCGTTTCTGTGTAGTATATGTGTCGTCTCTGTGCTTTCTCTGTGTCGTCTCTGTGTCTTCTCTGTGTTGTCTCGGTGTCATCTCTCGGTTACGCCTCTTTGGCTAAAACGAGTAGACACACTGACAACACAGAGTAGTTTCTGTGTCGTCTCTGTGTCGCCTCTGTGTCGTCTCTGTGTCGTCAACTCTGTGTCGTCTCTTTGTCGTCTCTTTTTCGTCTCGGTGTCGTCTCTGTGTCTTTGTCGTCTCTGTGTTTACACTGATACGACACAGAGTCGACACAGTGTCTTCTTGGGGTCGTCTCGGTGTCTGTCTCGTCTCTTTGTCGTCTCTGTGTCGTGTCTGTGTCTGTGTCGTCTCTGTTTCGTCTTTGTGTGGTCTCTGTGTCGTCTCTCTGTTTCGTCTCTGTGTCGACACAAAGACGACACAGAGTCGGCTCTGTGTCGTCTCTGTGTCAGTGTCGTCTCTGTGTCGTCTCTGTGTCATGTCTGTGTCACAGAGACGACACAGAGTCGTGTCTGTGTCGTCTCTGTGTCTGTGTCGTCTCTGTGTCGTCTCTGTGTCGTCTCTGTGTCTTTGTAGTCTCTGTGTCGTCTCTGTGTCGACACAGAGACGACACAGAGCGACGACACAGAGACAACACAGAGACGACACAGAGACGACACAGAGACGGCACAGAGACGACACAGAGACGACACAGACACAGAGACGACACAGAGACGACACACACACAGAGACGACACAGAGACGACTCTTTGTCGTCTCTGTGTCGTCTCTCTGTGTCGTCTCTGTGTCAACACAGAGACGACACAGAGACGACACAGAGTCGTCTCTGTGTCGTCTCTGTGTCTGTGTCGTCTCTGTGTCGTCTCTGTGTCGTCGCTGTGTCTGTGTTGTCTCTGTGTCGTCTCTGTGTCGTCGTCTCTGTGTCGTCTATGTGTCGTCTCTGTGCCGTGTTTGTGTCGTCTCTGTGTTGTCTCTGTGTCGTCTCTCTGTGTAGCCTCTGTGTAGTCGCTGTGTCGGTGTTGTCGCTTTGTCGTCTCTGTGTCGTCGTCTCTGTGTCCTCTCTGTGTCGTATATGTGCCTTCTATGTGTCTTATGTGTGTCGTCTCTGTGTGGTCTCTGTGTCGTCTCTTTGTGTCGTCTCTGTGTCGACACAGAGACGACACAGAGATGACGACACAGAGACGACACAGAGACGACACAGAGACAGCACAGACACAACACAGACACAGAGACGACTCGGTGTCGTCTCTGTGTCGTCTCTATGTTGACACAGAGACGCCACAGAGAGACGACACAGAGACGATACAGAGACGACATAGAGACGGCACAGAGACGACACAGAGAAGACACGGAGACGGCACAGAGACGACACCGACACTGAGACGACACGGAGACGACACAGACACAGAGACGACACCGAGACGACTCTCTGTGTCATCTCTGTGACACAGAGACGACACAGAGACGAAACAGACTCGTCTCTGTGTCGTCTCTGTGTCGTCTCTGTTTCTGTGTCGTCCCTGTGTCGTCTTTGTGTCGTCTCTGTGTCGTCTCTGTGTCTGTGTCGTCTCTGTGTCGTCTCTTTGTCGTCTCTATGACACAGAGACGACACAGACACAGAGACGACACGAAACGACTCTGTGTCGTCTCTGTGTCGTCTCTATGTTGACACAGAGACGACACAGAGAGACGACACAGAGACGACACAGAGACGACATAGAGACGACGACACAGAGACGACACAGAGACGACACAGACACAGAGACGACACAGAGACGACACAGAGATGGCGAAGAGACGACACAGAGACGACACAGAGACGACGACACAGAGACGAGGCAGAGACGACACCGAGACCCCACAGAGACGACACAGACACAGAGACGACACAGAGACGACTCTCTTTGACTTGGCTCTGACACAGATACGACCCAGAGACGACAAGGACACCGAGACTACACAGAGACCACACAGACACAGATACGACACCGAGACGACTCTGTGTCGTCTCTTTGTCGTATCTGGGATTACCCATAGACGCCACAGAGACTCACCAGAGACGCACAAGAGAGGAACCAGCGCCGCCTAAGAGAAAGATTAGGTCCGACTACTAGACGAATCAGTGACAATGCCCAAGACACGCACCCCACACGCCACAGACACCCCGACGACACAGACAAAGAGACAAAACGGATACGGAACTGAGACGGAACATAGACACCCACGACTCTGTGTCGTCTCTGTTTCAACACCGAGACCACACCCCGACCAGACCCCGCCACGACACACAGACCACCCACCGCCGCCGACCCCGAGCTCCCAACGACGCTCCCCACCCAGAGACGAAACCGCGACGACTTTTGGTGTCGTCTTGTTTTCGTCTCGGTTTAGTCTCGGTGACACAGAGTCGACCCCGAGATGACAAAGAGAGTCGTCTCTATGCCGTTTTTGTGTCTGTGTCGTCTCTTTGTAGTCTCTGTGTCGTCGTCTCTGTATCGTCTGTGTGCCGTCTATCTGTCATCGCTGTGGCATCTTTCTGTTTCGTCTCTTTGTCGTAAAAGAGAAGACCCATATACAAAACAGAGTCCTCTCTGTGTCTGTGTCGTCTCTGTGTCGTCTCTGTGTCTGTGTCGTCTCTGTGTCGTCTCTGTGTCACAGAGACGACACAGAGTCGTCTCTGTGTCACAGAGACGACACAGAGTCGTCTCTGTGTCTGTGTCGTCTCTGTGTCGTCTCTGTGTCTTTGTCGTCTCTGTGTTGTCTCTATGTCACAGAGACGACACAGAGACGACACAGAGACGACACAGAGAGTCGTCTCTGTGTCGTCTCTGTGTCGTCTCTGTGCCATATCTGTGTAGTCTCTGTGTCGTCGTCTCAGTGTCATCTCTGTGTCGTCTCTGTGCCATATCGGTGTCGTCTCTGTGTCGTCTCTGTGTCGTCTCTGTGTCGTATCTGTGTCGTCTCTGTGTCGTCTCTCTGTGTCGTCTCTGTGTCGACACAGAGACGACACAGAGACGACACAGAGTCGTCTCTGTGTCGTCTCTTTGTCTGTGTCGTCTCTGTGTCATCGCTGTGTCTGCGTCGTCTCTGTGTCGTCTCTGTGTCTGTGTCGTCTCGGTGTCGTCTCTGTGTCGTCTCTGTATCGTCGTCTCTGTGTCGTCTCTGTGTCGTCTCTGTGTCGTCTCTGTGTCGTCTCTGTGTCGACACAGAGACGACACAGATACGACAAAGAGTCGTCTCTGTGTCTGTGTCGTCGCTGTGTCGTCGCTGTGTCGTCTCTGTGTCCTCTCTGTGTCGTCTCTGTGTCACAGAAACGACAAAGAGAAGACACAGAGAGTCGTCTCTGTGTCGTCTCTGTGTCTGTGTAGTCGCTGTGTCTTCTCGGTGTCGTCGCGTTGTCGTAGTGTCTGTGTGTTCTCTGGGCCGTATATGTGTCGTCTCTGTGTCGTCTACGTGTCTGTGTCGTCTCTGTGTCGTCTCTGTGTCGTCCCTGTGTCTGTGTTGTCTCTGTGTCGTCGCTGTGTCGTCGTGTCTGTGTCGTCTCTGTGTCGTCTCTGTGTCTTCTCAGTGCCGTCTCTGTGTGGTCTCTGTGTCGACTCTGTGTCTGTGTCGTCTCTGTGTCGTCGCGGGGTCGGGGGTGTTTCTCGATCGTCTCTGTGTCGTCTTGGCGTGGGCTTATCTTTGTCTTGTATGTGCCTTCTCTGTGTCGTCTCTGTGTCGTCTCTGTATCGTGTCTGTGTCGTCTCTCTGTGTCATTTCTTTTTCGACACAAAGACGACACAGAGATGACGACACACAGACGACACAGAGACGACACAGAGACAACACAGACACAACACAGACCCAGAGACGACACCGAGACGACACAAAGACGCCACAGACACAGAGACGACTCGGTGTCGTCTCTGTGTCGTCTCTATGTTGACACAGAGACGACACAGACACAGACACGACATAGAGACTACACAGAGCTTCCAGAGACTCAGAGCTTGCAAAAAGACACTCGATGCACGACCAATAGCCGGAACAGAGACGACGACACACAGATGAAACAGCGACTACAAAGACACCGAGACGGCCCCTCAACGAAGCTGTTACTCGGCAATGTGACCAAGCCACGACCCGTAGACAGCAAGGCCACGACACAGAGTCGTCTCTGTGTCGTCTCTGTGTCGTCTCTGTTTCTGTGTCGTCCCTGTGTCGTCTTTGTGTCGTCTCTGTGTCGTCTCTGTGTCTGTGTCGTCTCTGTGTCGTCTCTTTGTCGTCTCTGTGACACAGAGACGACACAGACACAGAGACGACACAGAGACGACTCTGTGTCGTCTCTGTGTCGTCTCTGTGTTGACGCCGAGACGACACAGAGAGACGACACAGAGACGACACAGAGACGACATAGAGACGACGACACAGAGACGACACAGAGACGACACAGACACAGAGACAACACAGAGACGACACAGAGATGGCGAAGAGACGACACAGAGACGACAGAGAGACGACGACACAGAGACGAGGCAGAGACGACACAGAGACCCCACCGAGACGACACAGACACAGAGACGACACAGAGACGACTCTCTGTGTCGTCTCTCTGACACAGAGACGATACAGACACAGAGACGAAACAGAGACGACACCGAGAGACGACACAGAGACGACTCTGTGTCGTCTGTGTGTCGTCTCTGTGTCGACACAGAGACGACACAGAGAGACGACACAGAGACGACACAGAGACGACACAAAGACGACACAGAGACGTCCCAGAGCCGACACAGACACGACACAGACACGACCACACAAAGACCACACAGAGACGACACAGACACAGAGACAACACAGAGACGACTCTCTGTGTCGTCTCTGTGTCTTCTATCTGACACAGAGACGACACAGACACAGAGACGACACAGAGACGACACAGAGACAGAGACGACACAGAGACGACTCTGTGTCACAGAGACGACACAGATGACGCAGAGACGACACAGAGACGACACAGAGAGTCGTCTCTGTGTCATCTCTGGGTCGTCTCTGTTTCGTCACTTTGTCGTCGCATTGTCTTCTTATGTTTTTCGTCACTGTGTATTATAGTTGCCGTCTAATTTTATACTAATTTGTTTATCAGGGTCGTCTAGTTGTCGTCTCTGTGTCGTCTCTCTGTGTCGTCTCTGTGTCAACACAGAGAAGACACAGAGACGACACAGAGTCGTCTCTGTGTCGTGTCTTTGTCTGTGTCGTGTCTGTGTCGTCTCTGTGTCTGTGTCGTCTCTGTGTCGTGTCTGTTTCGTCTCTGTGTCGTCTCTGTGTCGTCGTCTCTGTGTCGTCTCTGTGTCGTCTCTGTGTTGACACAGAGACGACACAGAGACGACATAGAGTCGTCTCTGTGTCTGTGTCGTCGCTGTGTCGTCGCTGTGTTGTCTCTGTGTCCTCTCTGTGTCGGCTCTGGGTCACAGAAACGACAAAGAGAAGACACAGATAGTCGTCTCTGTGTAGTGTCTGTGTCTTTGTCGTCTCTGTGTCGTCTCGGTGTCGTCTCGGTGTAGTCGTCTCTGTGTCGTCTAATTGTCGTCTCAGTGTAGGCTCAGTGTCGTCTCTGTGTCATCTCTGTGTCGTCTCTGTGTCTTCTCTGTGTCGGTGTCGTCTCTGTGTCGTCTCTATGTCTGAGTCGTCTCTGTGTCGTCTCTGTGTTGTAGTTTCTGTGTCGTCTCTGTGTCGTCTCTGTGTCGTCTCTGTGTCGTCTCTGTGCCATCTCTGTGTCTGTGTCGTCTCTGTGTCGTCTCTTTGTCGTCTCTGTGACACAGAGACGACACACACAGAGACGACACAGCGACGACTCTGTGTCGTCTCTGTGTCGTCTCTGTGTTGACACAGAGACGACACAGAGAGACGACACAGAGACGACACAGAGACGACATAGAGACGACGACACAGAGACGACACAGAGACGACACAGACACAGAGACGACACAGAGACGACACAGAGACGGCGAAGAGACGACACAGAGACGACACAGAGACGACGACACAGAGACGAGGCAGAGACGACATAGAGACCACACAGAGACGACACAGACACAGAGACAACACAGAGACGACTCTCTGTGTCGTCTCTGTGTCTTCGATCTGACACAGAGACGACACAGACACAGAGATCACACAGACACCACACCGACACAGAGACGACACAGAGACGACTCTGTGTCGTCTCTGTGTCGTCTTTGTGTCGACACAGAGACGACACAGAGAGACGAAACAGAGACGACACAGACATGACACAAAGACGACACAGAGAAGGCACAGAGACGACACAGAGACGACACATAGACGACGACACAGACACGACACAGAGACGACACAGGCACAGAGACGACACAGACACAGAGACGACACCGAGACGACACAGAGACAACACAGACACAGAGACGACTCTGTGTGGTCTGTGTGTCGTCTCTGTGTCAACACAGAGACGACACAGAGAGACGACACAGAGACGGCACAGAGACGACACAGAGACGACGACACAGAGACGACACAGAGACGACACAGACACAGAGATGACACAGAGACGACTCTCTGTGTCGTCTCTGTGTCGTATCTGTGTCGTCTCTGTGACACAGAGACGACACAGAGACGACTCTGTGTCGTCTCTGTGTCGTCTCTGTGTTGACACAGAGACGACACAGAGAGACGACACAGAGACGACACAGAGACGACACAGAGTCGTCTCTTTGTCGTCTCTGTGTCTGTGTCGTATCTGTGTCGTCTCTGTGTCACAGAGACGACAAAGAGACGACACAGAGACGACACAGAGAGTCGTCTTTGTGTCGTCTCTGTGTCTGTGTCGTCTCTGTGTCGTCGTCTCTGTGTGATCTCTGTGTCGTCTCTGTTCCGTCTCTGTGTCGTCTCTCTGTGTCGTCTCTGTGTCGCCACAGAGACGACACAGAGACGACACAGAGTCGTCTCTGTGTCTGTGTCGTCTCTGTGTCGTCTCTGTGTCTGTGTCGTCTCTGTGTTGTCTCTGTGTCACAGAGACGACACAGAGTCGTCTCTGTGTCTGTGTCGTCTCTGTGTCGTCTCTGTGTCTGTGTCGTCTCTGTGTTGTCTCTATGTCACAGAGATGACACAGAGACGACACATAGACGACACAGAGAGTCGTCTCTGTGTCATCTCTGTGTCGTCTCTGTGCCGTCTCTGTGTCGTCTCTGTGTCGTCTTATCTGAGTCATCTCTTTGTCGTCTCTGTGCCATCTATGTTTCGTATCTGTGTCGTCTCGGTGTCGTCTCTGTTTCGTCTCTGTGTCGTCTCTTTGTCGTCTCTCTGTGTCGTCTCTGTGTCGACACAGAGACGACACAGAGACGACACAGAGTCGTATCTGTGTCGTCTCTTTGTCTGTGTCATCTCTGTGTCGTCTCTGTGTCTTTGTCGTCTCTGTGCGTGTCTGTGTCTGTGTCGTCTCTGGGTCGTCTCTGTGTCGTCTCTGTATCGTCGTCTCTGTTTCGTATGTGTGTCGTCTCTGTGTCGTATATGTCCCGTCTCTGTGTTCACACAGAGACGACACCGAGACGTCATAGAGTCGTCTCTGTGTCTGTGTCGTCTCTGTGTCGTCTCTGTGTCTTCTATGTGTAATCTCTTTGTCGACTCTGTGTCACAGAAACGACAAATAGAAGAAACAGAGAGTCGTCTCTGTGTAGTCTCTGTGTCTTTGTAGTCTCTGTGTCGTCTCTGTTTCGTCTCTGTGTCGTCGTGTCTGTGTCGTCTCAGTGCCGTCTCTGTGTAGTCTAGGTGTCGTCTCTGTGTCGTCTCTTTGTCGTCTCTGTGTCTTCTCTGTGTCTGTGTCGTCTCTGTGTCGTCTCTGTGTCTGTGTCGTCTCTGTGTCGTCTCTGTGTTGTCGGCTCTGTGTCGTCTATGTGCGGTCTCTGTGTCGTCTCTGTGTCGGCTCTGTGTGTCGTCTCTTTGTCTACACAGTGTCGTCGTCTCTGTGTCTGGGTCGACTCTGGGGCCCAGAGACGACTCTGAGACGACAAAGAGTCGTGTCTGTGTCGTCTCTGTGTCGTCTCTGTGTCTGTGTCGTCTCTGTGTCGTCTCTGTGTCGTCTCTGTGTCGTCATCTCTGTGTAGTCTTTGTGTCGTCTCTGTGTCGTCGTCTCTGTGTCGTCTCTGTGTCGTCTCTGTGCCGTCTCTGTGTCATCTCTGTGTCGTCTCTGTGTCGTCTCTGTGTCGCCCCTCTGTGTCGACACAGAGACGACACAGAGACGACACAGTGTCGTCTCTGTGTCGTCTTTGTGTCTCTGTCATCTCTCTGTGGTCTCTTTGTCGTCTATGTGTCGTCTCGGTGTCGTCTCGGTGTCTGTTACGACTCTGTGTATTCTCTTTGTCGTGTCTATGTCGTCTCTGTGTTGTCTCTGGGTCGTTGTATCTGTGTCGTCTCTGTTTCGTCTCTGTGACGTCTCTGTTTCGTCTCTGTGTCGTCTCTGTGTAGTCTCTGTTTCGTCTCTGTGTCTGTGTCGTCTCTGTGTCGTCTCTGTGTCGTCGTCTCTGTGTCGTCTCTGTGTCGTCTCTGTGCCGTCTCTGTGTCGTCTCTGTGTCGTCTCTGTGTTGTCTCTGCGTCATCTCTCTGTGTCGCCTCTGTGTCGACACTGAGTCGATACAGAGTCGTGTCTGTGTCGTCTCTGTGTCGTCTCTGTGTCGTCTCTGTGTCGTCTCTGTGTCGTCAACTCTGTGTCTTCTCTTTGTCGTCTCTGTGTCGTCTCTGTGTCGTCTCTCTGTGTCGTCTCTGTGTCGACACAGAGACGAAACAGAGAAGACAAAGAGATGACAAAGAGTCGTCTCTGTGTTGTATCTGTGTGTGTGTCGTAGCGGTGTCGTCTCTGTGTCTGTGTCGTCTCGGTGTCGTGTCTGTGACATCTCTGTGTCGTCTCTGCGGCGTCTCTGGGTCGTCTCTGTGTCGTCTCTCTGTGTCGTCTCTGTGTCGACACAGAGACGACACAGAGTCGTCTCTGTGTCATCTCTCTGTCTTTGTCGTCTCTTTTTCGTCTATGTGTCGTTGCTGTGTCGTCTCTGGTTCACAGAGACGACACCGAGTCGTGTCTGTGTCGTCTCTGTGTGTGTGTCGTCTCTGTGTCGTCTCTGTGTCGACACAGAGACGACACAGAGTGACGACACAGAGACAACACAGAGACGACAAAGAGACGACACCGACACGGCACAGACACCACAACCACACGAAACACACACAGAGACGAAACAGAGACGACACAGACACAGAGACGACTCTGTGTCGTCTCTGTGTCGTCTCTCTGTGTCGTCTCTGTGTCGACACAGAGACGACACAGAGACGACACAGAGTCGTCTCTGTGTCGTCTCTGTGTCTGTGTCGTCTCTGTGTCATCTCTGTGTCGTCCCTGTGTCTGTGTTGTCTCTGTGTCGTCTCTGTGTCGTCGTCTCTGTGTCGTCTCTGTGTCGTCTCTGTGCCGTCTCTGTGTCGTCTCGGTGTCGTCTCTTTGTTGTCTCTGTGTCGTCTCTCTGTGTCGTCTCTGTGTCGACACAGAGATGACACAGAGATGACGACACAAAGACGACAAAGAGACAGCACAGACACAACCCAGACACAGAGACGACACAGAGACTAAACAGAGACGACAACCAGACGAAACAGAAACACACACGACACTGAGTCGTCTCTTTGGCCTCGCTGAGGAGACACAGAGACGACACAAAGAGACGACAAAGAGACTACACAGAGACAACACAGCGACGACACAGAGACGGCAGAGAGACGACCCAGCGACGACACAGAGACAACGAAACAGAGACGACACAGACACGACACATAGACGAGACATGGAAGAACACGAAACAGAGACGACACAGAGATGACTATCTTTGTCGTATATGTGACACAGAGATGAAACAGAGACGACAAAGAAACAGAGACGACACAGAGACGACACAGAGTCGTCTCTGTGTCGTCTCTGTGTCGTCTCTGTGTCGTCTCTGTGTCGTCTCTGTTTCTGTGTCGTCTCTGTGCCGTCTCTGTGTCGTCTCTGTGTCGTCTCTGTGTCAGCTCTCTGTCTCGTCTCTGTGTCGTCTCTGTGTCTTTTTCGTCTCTGTGTCGTCTCTGTGTCGTCTCTGTGTCTTCGTCTCTGTGTTGTCTCTGTGTCTTTTTCTCTGTGCCGTCTCTGTGTCGTCTCTGTTCCGTATCTTTTCCTTATAAGTGTCGTCTCTTTGTCTTTGTCGTCTGTGTGTAGTCTGTTTGTCGTCGTTTGTGGGTCGTCTCTGTGTCGTCTCTGTGCTTTCTCTGTGTCGTCTCTGTGTCGTCTCTGTGTTGTCTCTGTGTCATCTCTCTGTGTCGCCTCTGTGTCGACACAGAGACGACACAGAGTCGTTTCTGTGTCGTCTCTGTGTCGTCTCTGTGTCGTCTCTGTGTTGCCTCTGTGTCGTCTCTGTGTCGTCAACTCTGTGTCGTCTATTTGTCGTCTCTGTGTCGTCTCTTTGTCGTCTCTGTGTCGTCTCTCTGTGTCGTCTCTTTGTCGACACAGAGACGACACAGACACAGAGACGACACAGAGACGACACAGAGACGACACAGAGTCGTCTCTGTGTCGTCTCTGTGTCTGTGTCGTCTCTGTGTCGTGTCTTTGTCTGTGTCTTGTCTGTGTCTTATCTGTGTCGTCTCTGTGTCGTGTCGGTGTCGGGTATGGGTCTTCTAGATGTCGTCTCTCTGTTTCGTCTCTGTGTCGACACATAGACGACACAGAGACGTATCTGTGTCGTCTCTGTGTCTGTGTCGTCTCTTTTTCGTCTCGGTGTCGTATCTGTGTCACAGAGACGACACAGAGTCGTGTCTGTGTCGGCGCTGTGTCTGTGTCGTCTCAGTGTCGTCTCTGTGTCGTCTCTGTGTCGACACAGAGACGACACAGAGAGACGACACAGAGACGAAACAGAGACGACACAGACACCACCCATACACGAAAAAGAGACTACACAGACACTAAACCGACACACAGATGGCACAGAGACGACACAGAAACATAGATAACACAGAGATGAATCTGTGTCGTCTGTGTGTCGACACAGAGACGACACAGAGAGACGACACAGAGTCGTCTCTTTTTCGTCTCTGTGTCTGTGTCGTCTCTGTGTCGTCTCTGTGTCGTCTCTGTGTCTGTGTTGTCTCTGTGTCGTCTCTGTGTCGTCGTCTCTGTGTCTTCTCTTTGTCGTCTCTGTGCCGTCTCTGTGTCGTCTCTGTGTCGTCTCTTTGTCGTCTCTGTGTCGTCTCTCTTTGTCGTCTCTGTGTCGACACAGAGACGACACAGAGATGACGACACAGAGACGACACAGAGACAGCACAGACACAATACAGACACAGAGACGACACAGAGACGACACCGAGACGACCCACAGACGACACAGACACAGAGACGACTCTGTGTCGTCTCTTTGTCGTCTCGGTGTCGACATCCAGCCGACTCAGTGAGACAAGACATCCATAACAGCGAGACAACTGAGAGACTACACTGTGACGAAACAGAGACGACCAAGAGACGAACAAGACCAGACGCACCCGCGATGGCACGGAGATGCCAAAGAGCTGACACAGACACAGAGACGACCCCGAAACCACACTCATACTCGACACTGAGAAACATACACGACCCATCGACAACAAAGACACCAAGACGACACGAACACGACACAGAGACGTCTATGTGTCGTCTATGTTTGTGTGTTGTCTCTGTGTCGTCTCTGTGTCAGTGTCGTCTATGTGTCGTCTCGGTGTCGTCGTCTCTGTGTCGTCTCTGTGTCGTCTTCTCTGTGTCGTCTCTGTGTCGTCTCTGTGCCGTCTCTGTGTCATCTCTGTGTCGTCTCTGTGTCGTCTCTGTGTCGCCCCTCTGTGTCGACACAGAGACGACACAGAGACGACACAGAGTCGTCTCTGTGTCGTCCTTGTGTCTGTGTCGTCTCTGTGTCGTCTCTGTGTCGTCTCTGTGTCGTCTCTGTGTCATTTCTGTGTCTGTTTCGTCTCTGTGTCCTCTCTGTGTCGTCTCTGTGTCGTCTCTGTGTCGTCTTTGTGTAGTGTTCTGTGGGCCGGCTCTGTTTCGTCTCTGTGACATCTCTGTGTCGTCTCTGTTTCGTCTCGGTGTGTGTCGTCTGTGTGTGGTCATGTCGTTGTGGTGTCTGTGTCGTCTCTGTGGTGTCTCTGTGTCGTCTCGTTGTGTTCTGTGTGTGTTCTCTGTGTCTTCTCTCTGTGTCGCCTCTGTATCGACACAGAGACGACACAGAGTCGTTTCTGTGTCGTCAACTCTGTGTCGTCTCTTTGTCGTCTCTGTGTCGTCTCTGTGTCGTCTCTGTGTCGTCTCTCTGTGTCGTCTCTGTGTCGACACAGAGACGACACAGAGACGACACAGAGACAACTCTGTGTCGCCTCTTTGTCGTCGCAGTGTCATCTCAGGTTAGACACACAGTCGACACAGAGAGTAAACACAGAGACAAACCCGAGACGCCACAGAGACGACACAGAGACGGCAAAGACCCGACACAGAGACGGCCCAGAGACGATCCAGAGACGACACAGAGACGACGACACAGAGACGACACAGAGACGACACAAAGACGAAACAGACACAGAGAGGACACCGAGACGACTCTCTGTGTCGCCTCTGTGTCGTCGCTGAGACAACGAGACGACACAGAGACGACCCAGAGACGACCCACAGACTAAACAGACACAGAGACGACACAGAGACGACTCACTGTGTCGTCGCTGTGTCGTCTCTGTGACAAAGAAACGACACAGAGACGACACAGACACAGAGACGACACAGAGACGACTCTGTGTCGACTCTGTGTAGTCTCTGTGTAGACACAGAGACGTCACAGAGAGAAGACACAGATATGGCACATAGACGATACAGAGACGACACAGAGACGACGACACATAGACGACACAGAGACGACACAAAGACGAACCAGACCCAGAGCCGACACAGAGACGACTCTCGGTGTCGTCTCAGTGTCGTCTCTGTGACAAAGAGACGACACAGAGACGACACAGACACAGAGACGACACAGAGACGACTCTGTGTCGTCTCTTTGTCGTCTCTGTGTCGACTCTGTGGCGACACAGTGTCGACACAGTGAGACGACACCGAGATGACACAGAGACGACCCAGAGATGACCCCGAGACGGCAAATTGATGACAACTAGTCGACTCATAGTCTACGAGACAGAGACGACACAGAGATTACACAGACACAGAGACGACACAGAGACGAAACAGAGACGACACAGAGACGACACAGACACAGAGACGACACAGAAAGACTCTGTGTCGTCTCTCTGTCGTCTCTGTTTCGACAAAGAGAGACGGGACAGAGACGACACAGAGGCGACACAAAGACGGCAAAGACCAGCCACAAAGACAACACAGATACGACCACACAAAGACGACACAGAGTTGACACAGACAAAGAGACGACACAGAGACAACTCTCTGTGTCGTCTCTGTGTCGTCGCTGTGACACAGACACGACACAGAGACGACACAAAGACGACACAGAGAAGACACAGACACAGAGACGACACAGAGACGACTCTGTGTCGTCACTGTGTCGTATCGGTGTTGACACAGAGACGACAAACAGAGACGACACACAGACGACACACAGACGACACAGACACTACACCGCGACGGCACATCCACGCCCCAGAGTTGCCGCAGAGACGACAAAGCGACGCCACAGAGAAACGATACAGAGAAGACACCGACTAGACACCGAGACGGCACAGAACCGACACAGTGAAGACACAGAGACGACGACACATAGATGACACAGGGACGACAAAGAGACTACACAGATACGAAACAGAGACGACACAGACACAGAAACGACACAGAGACGACTCTCTGTGTCGTCTCTGTGTCGTCTCTGTGTCATCTCTGTGTCGGCTCTGTGTGGTCTGTGTGTGGACTCGGTGTCGTCTCTCTGTGTCGTCTCGGTGGCGACGCTTAGACGACACAGAGTCGTCGCTGTGTCATATCTGTGTCGGGATCGTCTCTGTGTCGTCTCTGTGTCGTCTCTGTTTCATGTCTGTGTCACAGAGACGACACAGAGACGACACAGAGACGACAAAGAGAGTCGTCTCTGTGTCGTGTCTGTGTTTGTGTCGTCTCTGTGTCGTATCTGTGTCGTCGTCTCTGTGTCGTCTCTGTGACGTCTCTGTGTCGTCTCTGTTTCGTCTCTGTGTCGTCTCTGTACCGTCTCTCTGTGTCGACACAGAGACGACACAGAAACGACATAGAGTCGTCTCTGTTTAGTCTCGGTGTCGGTGTCGTGTCTGGGTCGTGTCTGTGTCTGTGTTGTCTCTGTTTCATCTCTGTGTTGTCGTCTCTGTGTCGTCTGAGAGTCGTCGTCTCTGGGTCGTCTCGGTGTCGTATCTGTGCCGTCTGTGTGTCGTCGCTGTGTCATCTCTGTGTCATCTCGGTGTCGTCTCTCTGTGTCGTCTCTGTGTTGACACAGAGACAACACAGAGACGACACAGAGTCGTCTCTGTGTCGTCTCTGTGTCTGTGTCGTCTCTGTGTCACTACGACGACACTGTGAAGACACTGTGTTGCCTCTGTTTCGTCTCTGTGTCTGGGCTGTGTCGTCATGTCAGTGTCGTCTCTGTGTCATCTCTGTGTCGAGGGCGTGTATTTGTAATCTCTGAGTCGATTATTTGTAGTCTCTGTGTCGTCTCTGTGTCGTCTCTGTGCCGTCTCTGTGTAGTCTCTGTGTGTGTGTCGTCTCGGTGTCATCTCTGTGTCTGCTCGTTCTCTGTGTCGTTGGTTGTTCGTCGCGTCGTGGTCGTCTAGTTGCGTTCTATGTGTCATCTCGGTGCCATATGGTGGTCGGCGAACGTTTTTTTAGGTGGGGTCAATAGTTCGTCTCGCTTGTGCGGCGCTTTATGGCGTCTGTTAATAGTCGTATCTTGGTCGTCTCCGTGTAGTCTCTATGTTGGCGTCTCTGTGTCGTCTCTGTGTCGTCTCTGTGTCAACACAGAGACGACACAGAGAGACGACACAGAGACGAAACAGAGACGACACTGAGATGACACAGAGACGACACTTACACGACAAAGACACATAGAAGACACAGAGACTACACTGTGTGTCGTCTATGTGACACAGAGACGACACAGAGACGACACAGCGACGACACAGACACAGAGACGACACAGAGACGACTCTGTGTCGTCTCTGTGTCGTCTCTGTGTCGTCTCTGTTTCGACACAGAGACGACACAGAGAGAAGACACAGAGCCGACACAGAGATGACACATAGACTACACAGAGACGTCCCAGAGCCGACACAGATACGACTCAGAGACGCCTATGTGTACACCCAGAGACGACACAGAGAGAAGACACAGAGATGACACAGAGACGACACAGAGACGACACAGAGACGGCACAGAGACGACACAGACACAGAGACGACAAATAGACGGCACCGAGACGACACCGAGAAGACACAGAGACGACGGCACAGAGACGACACGGAGACGAAACAGAGAAGACGAGACAGAGACGACACGGAGACGACTCTCTGTGTCATCTCTTTGTCGTCTTTATGTCGACACAGAGACGACACAGAGAGTAGACACTGAGTCGACACCGAGACGACCCAGAGACGACACAGAGACGGCACAGAGACGACACAGAGACGAACCAGAGGCGACGAGACAAAGATGACACAGAGACGACACAGAGACGACACAGAGACGACACAGACAAAGTTACGACACAGAGACGACTCTCTGTGTCGTCTCTTTGTGGACAAAGAGAAAAAACAGAGACGACACACAGACGGCCCAGAGACGGCACAGAGAGACAACACAGAGATGACACAGAGAAGACACAGAGACGGCACAGAGACGACACAGAGACAACACAGAGACGACGACACCGAGACGACACCGATACGACACATAGACTAAACCGACACAGCGACGACACAGAGCCGACACAGGGACCGAGACGCCACCGCGAGGACTCTGTGTTGTCTTTGTGTCTTGTCTGTGTCGACCTAGAGACTACACAGAGAGACAACACACACCTGCCCAAGAGACCACACAGCCAAGGCAAAGATACTACACTGAGAAAAACCCCCCACGACGAAACCCACACCACCCCCACACGAAACATATACAGCCCCGACCCACAGCAGACACACTTAAAAGACATGGTGTCGGCTCTGTTTTGTCTCTGAGACACAGAGCCGACTAAGAGACGACAAAGAGACGACACAGAGACGACACCTAGACGGCACAGAGACGAGACAGAGACGACACAGATACGACGACACAGAGACGACACAGAAATGACACAGAGACGACACAAAGACGAAACAGACACAGAGACGACACAGAGACGACTCTCTGTGTCGTCTCTGTGACACAGAGACGACACAGAGATGACACAGACACAGAGACGACACAGAGACGGCACAGAGACGATACAGAGACGACACAGAGACGACTACACAGAGACGAAACAGAGACGAAAAATAGAAGACAAAGACACTAACCAGACACCGAGACGACACAGAGACGACTCTCTGTGTCGTCTCTGTGTCGTCTCTGTGACAAAGAGACGACACAGAGACGACACAGAGACGACACACAGACGGCACTGAGACGACACACAGACGACACAGAGACGACACAGTGATGACATAGAGATGACACAGACACAGAGACGACACAGAGACGACACCGAGACGACACAGAGCTGCCCCAGCCACCGAGACGACACCGATACGACACGGTGTCGTCTCTGTTTCGTCAATTTGACGACCCAGATACGACAGCGCGAACAGACACATCGATTACCCAGCGTTGAGCAATTGACGACACAGAGACGACAAATAGACGGCAACGAGACGACACAGAGACGACACAGAGACGACACAGAGACAGAGACGAAACCGATACGACACATAGACGACCCAGAGACGGCACAGACACAGAGACGACACAGAGACGACTCTGTGTCTTCTCTGTGTCGTCTCTTTGTCTAAAACGAGACGACACCGATATATTAAACTGTGAAAACACCTAAACGACACAGAGACGACACAGAGACGTCAAAGAAACGACAACGAGACGATACAGTTAAGAAGAAACTTAGACGACACCGACACGACACAGACACCACCTACAACCGGACCAGACGCATCTAAGAATCAGAGACGTCACAGAGACGACTCTGTGTCGTCTCTGTTTCGTCTATGTGTCGAGACACATTCGATACAGAGAGACGACACAAAGACCACACAGAGATGGCAACGAGTCCGCACACAGACGACACCCAGCTGAATCCCACGACAACAACAACCGCATATACAGCCCCGCCACCGCCCCCGATCCTACACCCAGATGCCAACCAGACAAGACATCGACACGACACCGCCACAAACCCGAGCCGGACCCTAGAAGACAAAAGTAATGCGACACAGAGACGACACAGAGACGCCACCGAGATGACACAGACACAGAGACGACACAGAGACAACTCTGTGTCGTCTCTGTGTCGTCTCTGTGTCGTCTCTGTTTCGACACAGAGACGACACAGAGAGACGACACAGAGACGGCACAGAGACGACACAGAGACGACAAAGAGACGACGACACAGAGACGACACAGATACGGCAAAGAGACGCCACACAGACGACTACCCCGCAACTACACAGAGACGACCAATAGACTACACAGACACCCAGACGACAAATACACTAACAAGACCCCGAGACGCCCCAGACCCCACACAGACACATAGACGACACCGCCACGAATCGTTGTCGTGTCTGTGTCGTCTCGGTGTCGACACAGCGACGACACAGCGAGACGACACAGAGACTACAAACAGACGAAACAGACACGACACTTCGACGACACAGACATTGCACAGAGACGACACCGTGACGACACAGCTACGACGACACAGACACGACACAGACACAGAGACGACACAGAGACAACACAGACACCGAGAAGACACAGACACCGAGACGACACTGATACGACTCTGTGGCGTCTGTGTGTCGTCTCTGTGCCGTCTCTGTGTTGCCACAGAGACGACACAGAGAGACGACACAGAGACTACACAGAGACAAAACAGAGACGACACAGAGACGCCCCAGAGACGACACAGAGACGACACAGAGACGACGACACAGAGACGACAAAGACACCGATAAGACACAGACCAAGAGACGACACAGAGACGACTCAGTGTCGTCGCAGTGTCGTCTCTGTGTCGTCTCTGTGTCGACACAAAGACGACACAGAGACGAAACAGAGACGGCACAGAGACGACACAGAGACGACACAGAGACGACGACACAGAGACCACACAGAGACCACACAGAGACTACACAGAGACTACACAGACACAGATATGACACAGAGATGACACAGACTTAGAGACGACACAGATACGTCTCTGTGTCGTCTCAGTGTCGACCCAGAAATGACACAGAGACACGACCCAAAGCAGAAACCGACACTACCCCGAGACCACAACGAAACGACACCGAGACGACACTGACACGGCACAGAGACGAATCAGAGACGTAACAGACACAGAGACGACACAGAGACGACACAGACACAAAGACGACACAGAGACGACTCTCTGTGTCGTCTCTGTGTCGTCTCTGTCTCGTCTCTGTGACAAAGAGACGACACAGAGACGACACAGACACAGAGACAACACAGAGACGACTCTGTGTCGTCTCTGTGTCGTCTCTGTGTCGTCTCTGTGTCGACACAGAGACGACACAGAGAGACGACACAGAGACGACACAGAGATGACACAGAGACGACACAGAGCCGACACCGAGACGAAGCCACTGAGACGACACAGCGACGACACAGAGCCGACCCCGAGCCGACACCGAGCCGGCGACGACTCAGAGACGACTCTGAGTCGTCTCTGTGTCGTCTCTGTGTCGACACAGAGACGACACAGAGAGATGACACAGAAACAACACAGAAACGACACAGAGACGACTCAGAGACGGCACAGAGACGACACAGAGACGAGACAGAGACGACGAAACAGAATCGACACAGAGACGAAACAGACACAGAGACTACACGGAGACGACGGTGTTTTTACTGGTGTAGGTCTCTGTGTCGAACAAGCTCCTATCACGAGAGCAGAATCCAACTCAGCACTGAGACGGAAAAGAGACGACAAACAGAAAAAAACGAGATGACGACAGCGTGAATACCCAGAGAGACGAACCCGAGACGACCCCGCCACGGCAAAGAGAATAAAAAGAGTAGTCGACCGCGAGATGAAACCTAGACTAAAAAGAGATTAACCAGACACAGAGACGACACAGAGACACCAATCTGACGACACAGAGTCGTGTATTTGTCGACAACGACAAGACCCCGAGAGACGACACATCGACGACACATCGACGGCACCCAGACGGCACAGAGACGACAACACAGAGACGACACAGAGACGAAACAGAGACGACACAGACACCTAGACGACACAGATACTACACAGACACAGAGACGACACAAAGACTACACAGAGACGACACAGATACGACCCAGAGAGGACACAACTACTGCAAAGACACTTAAAAGCGCCAAACCATAGCTAAAACATCGAAGCCTACCCCGCGACGCCAACGAGAAGAACACGAAAACTAGCTTAGAACCCGAGGAAAACGAACAACGAGCAGAACCAGACAAACAGACGACACAGCGACGACTCATTTTCGTCTGTTGGCCGTGTCTGTGCCGTCTCAGGGTCGCCACCTAGACTACACAGAGAGACGACACTGAGACAACACAGACACAAGAATTAGACGGCAATTAGAAGACAAATAGAAGAAAAAGAGACGACGACACCGACACGACAACGAGATGACACAGACACAGAGAAGACACAGACACAGCGATGACACAGGGATGACACTGTGTCGTCTCAGTGTCGTCTCTGTGTCGACAAAAAGACGACACAGAGAGACGACACAGAGACGACACAGAGACGAATCAGAGAAGGCACATAGAAGACACAGACACGACACATACAATACGACCAATATACGACAAAGAAACTACACATACACGACACATACCCTTCAAAGACACGACAAAGACATGACTCAGACCCAGAGACGACACAGAGATGACAAAGACTAAGAGACGACACAGAGACGACCGCGTGACTGAACAGAGATGGCACAGAGACCACACAGACACAACACAGAGACGACACAGAGATGACGACACCGAGACGACACCGAGACGACTCTGAGTCGACTCTGTGTCGTATCTGTGTCGACACAGAGACGACAAAGAGAGACAAAACCGAGAAGACACCGATACGACACCGAGACGTCCCCGAGACGACACAGAGACAACCCAGACACGACGACACAGAAACTACACCGAGACGACACAGAGACGACACAGACACAGAAACGACACAGAGACGACTCTCTGTGTCGTCTCTGTGTCGTCTCTTTGACACATAGATGACACAGAGACGACACAGAGACGACACAGAGACGGCACAGAGACGATACAGAGACGACACAGAGAAGACGACACAGAGACGACACAGAGACGACACAAAGAAGAAACAGAAACAGAAACGACACAGAGACGACTCTCTATGTCGTCTCTGTGTCGTCTCTGTGACAAAGAGACGACACAGAGACGACACAGACACAGAGACGACACAGAGACGACTCTGTGTCGTCTCTGTGTCGACACATAGGCGACACATAGACTACACACAGGCGACACCGAGACGGCACACAGACGATACCGAGACGACACAGAGACGACTACACAGAGACGACACAGCGACGACACAAAGACGAAACAGACACACAGAGGACACAGAGACGACTCTCTGTGTCGTCTCTGTGTCGTCTCTTTGACCAAGAGACGACACAGAGACGACACCGACACCGAGACGACACAGAGACGACTCTGTGTCGTCTCTTTGTCGACTCGGTGTCGTCTCTGTGTCGACACAGAGACGACACAGAGAGACGACACAGAGACGACATAGAGACAACACAGAGACGACACAGATACGGCACATAAACGACACAGAGACGACACCGACCCGACGACACAGAGACGACACAGATACGACCCAGACACAGAGACGACACAGAGACGACACAGAGACGATCCAGAGACCACAAAGACCCAGAGCCGACACAGACAATACTCAGAGTCGTCACTCTGTCGTCACAGTGGCGACAACGCGTGACGGTGCCTAGACGACACAGAGACGACACAGAGACAACCCCGAGTCGGCCAAGAGACGGGCCAGAGTGGACACAGAGACGACCACACCGAGACGACACAGAGACGACAAAGACACACACACGACACCGAGACGACTCTCTTTGTCTTCTATGTGTCGTCTTTGTGACACAGACATGACACAGAGACGACACAGAGACGACACAGAGACGACACAGAGACACAGATGACACATAGACGTCACAGTGACGACACAGTGGCCACCACCAGCACAACACGAAACAACACACAGAGACGACACAGAGAGGACCGACAGATGACACAGAGACGTCACAGAGACGACACAGATATGACACAGAGACGACACAGAGACGACACAGAGAGACGACACAGAGATGACACAGACACGACAAAGAGACGAAACAGAGACGGCACAGAAACTACACAGAGACAACACAGAGACGACGACACATATAAGACACAGTGACGACACAGAGACTACACAGAGACGACACAGAGACGACACAGACACAGAAACGACACAGAGACGACTCTCTGTGTCGTCTCTGTGTCGTCTCTGTGCCATCTCTGTGTCGTCTCTGGGCCTTCTCTGTGTGGTGTGTGTGTGGTCTCTCTGTGTCGTCTGTGGGGCTACACAGTGACGACACAGAGACGACACAGAGTCATCTCTGTGTCGTCTCTGTGTCTGTGTCGTCTCTGTGTCGTCTCTGTGTCGTCGGCTCTGTGTCGTCTCTGTGCCGTCTCTTTGTCGTCTCTGTGTCGTCTCTGTGTCGTCTCTGTACCGTCTCTCTGTGTCTGTGTCGTCTCGGGGTCGTCTCTGTGTCTGTGTTGTCTCTGTTTCGTCTCTGTGTTGTCGTCTCGGTGTCGTCTCTGTGTCGTCGTCTCGGTGTCGTCTCTGAGTCGTCTCTGAGTCATCTCGTTGTCATCTCGGTGTCGTTTCGGTGTCGTCTCAGTGGCGTCTCTGTGTCGTCAACGTTTAGAATAAGCGGATTCTCGTGTTCGGCTCTGTGGCGTGTACGGGTCTTTGTCACAGAGACGACACAGAGACGACACAGTGTCGCCTCTGTTTCGTCTCAGTGTCGTCTCTGTGTCTTCGTCTCTGTGTCGTCTCTGGGTCGTCTCTGTGCCGTCTCTGTTTCTGGGTGGTCTCGGTGTAGTCTCTGTGTCGATTCTTTGTAGTCTCTGTGTCGTCTCTGTGTCGTCGTCTCTGTGTCGGCTCTGTGTCGTCTCTGTGTCGTGCCGGTGTGGGGATCGTCTGTGTTTCCGCTCGGGTTATTCTCTGTGTCTGTGTCGTCTCGGTGTCGTCGTCTCTTTGCCGTCTCGTTGTCGTCTCTTTGTAGTTTCTGTGTCGTCTCAGTGTCTTCTCTCTGTGTCGTCTCTGTGTCGACACCGAGAATAGTCATCTCTGTGTCGTCTCCGTGTCGTCTGTGTGTCAACACAGAGACGACACAGTGAGACGACACAGATACGACACAGAGACGACACAGAGACGACACAGACATGTCACAGAGACGACCCAGCGATCACGACCCATAGTCAAAACCGAGGTGACACAGACACTGAGATGACACAGAGACGACACAGACTTAGAGACTACACAGTGACGACACTGTGTCGTCTCTGTGTCGACAAAGAGACGACACAGAGAGATGAAACAGAAACTACCCAGAGACAAAACAGAGCCTAAACAGAAACAGAGATGAAACATAGACTACACAGAATTTTAAACTACACAGCCACGACTCTGTGTCGTCTCTCTGTTGACACAGAGACGACACAGAAAGACGACACACAGACGGCACAGACACCGCAAAAACACCGCCCAGAGACGGCACACATACCCAACACAGACGACACAGAGACTCAACTGAGACGAAACAGACACAGAGACGACACTGATACGACACAGACACAAATACGACACAGAGACGACTCTCTGTGTCGTCTCTGTGTCGTCTCTGTCTCGTCTCTGTGACAAAGAGACGACACAGAGACGACACAGACACAGAGACAACACAGAGACGACTCTGTGTCGTCTCTGTGTCGTCTCTGTGTCGTCTCTGTGTCGACACAGAGACGACACAGAGAGACGACACAGAGACGACACAGAGACGACACAGAGACGACACAGAGACGACACAGAGACGACTACCCAGAGCCGACACCGAGACGACACAGCCCCAGAGACGACACAGCCACCGAACCGCCACTGCGACGACTCTGGGTCGTCTCTGTGTCGTATGTGTTTCACCACCGATCCGAGCCAGTCTGTTTACACAGAGAAAACAAAGAACCGACACAGAGACGACTCCTCGACCGCAATGTGAAGACACATCGCATATAACTCCACGACTACACATACACGACCCAGAGACTACACAGACACCGACACGACACAGAAACGACTCTGTGTCGTCTCTGTTTCGTCTCTGTGTCGAAACAGAGACGATACAGAGATACGACACAAAGACAACATAAAGACGTCACAAAGACGACACAGAGACGACACAGCGATGACGACACAGCTACGACAAATACACTAAACAGATATGACACAGATATGACTCCGACACAGAGCCTAAACACACACGACACAGAGAGAAGAACCAGAGAAGACACACAGACGAAACAGCGACGGCACAGACACGCCAAAAGGAAGACGACACAGAGACGACACAGAGACGACACAGAGAAGACACAGACACAGAGACGACACAGAGACAACTCTGTGTCACCTCTGTGTCGTCGCTGGGTCGACACAGAGACGCCACAGAGAGACGACACAGAGACGACCCAGAGACGGCACAGAAACGGCCCAGAGACGACGACACAGAGACGACACAGAGACGACACAGACCCCCACACGACACAGATACTACACAGACACATAGACCACACAAAGACGTCACAGAGATGACACAGAGACGACACAGAGACGACACAGAGACGACACAGACGCGGCACAGAGACGACAACGAGACGCCAGAGAGACGACGACACAGAGACGACACCGAGACGACACAGACACAGCGACGACACAGAGACGAAACAGACACAGAGACGACACAGACACAGAGACGACACAGAGACGACTCTGTGTCGTCTCTGTGTCGTCTCTGTGCCGTCTCTGTGTCGACACAGAGACGACACAGTGAGACGACACAGAGACTACACACAGACGACACAGAGTCGGAACAGAGACGGTACAGAGACGACAAAGATACGACGACACATAGACGACAGAGAGACGACACAGAGACGACACAGACACAGAGACGACACAGACACAGAGACGACACAGAGACGACTCTGTGTCGTCTCTGTGTCGTCTCTGTGTCGACACAAAGACGACACACAGAGACGACACAGATACGACACAGAGACGAAACAGAGCTGGAACAGATATGACACAGAGAAGACAAAGAGCCGACGAAACCGAAACTACACAGACACGACACATACACGACAAAGAGACTACACCGAGACGACACAGATATCAACCCGACACATAGACGACACAGAGATGACCAAGACTTAGAGACGACACACAGACTACACCGAGACTAATCAGATATGACACAGATACGACACAGTGACAACACAGGGACTACAACGAGACGACCCAGACACCGATCCGACACCGACACGACTCTGTGTCGGCTCAGTGTCGTCTCTGTGTCGACACCGAGAAGACACACAGAGACCACACAGAGAAGACACAGAGACGACACAGAGACGTCACAGAGACGATACAGAGACAAAACAGAGACGACGACACAGAGACGACACCGAGATGACACAGACACGACCCAGACACAGAAACGACACAGAGACGACTCTCTTTGTCGTCTTTGTGTCGTCTCTGTGACACAGAGACGACACAGAGATGACACAGAGACGACACAGAGACGACACAGAGACGATACTGAGACGACACTGAGACGACGACACAGAGACGACACAGAGACGACACAAAGATGAAACAGACACAGAGACGACACAGAGACGACTCTCTGTGTCGTCTCTGTGTCGTCTCTGTGACAAAGAGACGACACAGAGACGACACAGACACACAGACGACACCGCGACTACTATGAGTGGTCTCTGTGTCGACACAGAGACTACACAGAGAGACGACACAGAGACGTCACAGAGAAGACACAGAGACGCCACAGAGACGATACAGAGACAACAAAGAGACGACGACACAGAGACGACACAGAGACGACACAGAGACGAAACAGACACAGAGACGACACAGAGACGACTCTCTGGGTCGTCTGAGTGTCGTCTCTGGGACAAAGAGACGACCCAGAGGCGACACAGACACAGAGACGACACAGAGACGACTCTGTGTCGTCTCTTTGTCGTCTCTGTGTCGTCTCTGTGTCGACACAGAGACGACACAGAGAGACGACACAGAGACGACATAGAGACAACACAGAGACAACACAGAGACGGCACAGAGACGACACAGAGACGACACAGAGAAGACGACACAGAGACTACACAGAGATGACACAGACACAGCGTCGACACAGAGAAGACAAAGAGACGACACAGAGACGACACAGACACAGAGACGACAACGAGAAGACTCAGTGTCATCTCTCAGTCGTCTCTGTGTCGACACAGCGAGACGGTACAGAGACGACACAGAGACGACACCGATACGACACAGAGACGGCAAAGAGACGAGCCAGACACGACACAGAGTCGACGACACCGAGACGACACATAGACGACACACAACCAGAGTCGACCCAGAGACGAATCTCTGTGTCTTCTCTGTGTCGTCTCTGTGACACAGAGACGACACCGAGACGATACAGAGATGACACAGAGACGACACAGACACAGAGACGAGACAGAGACGACTCTTTGTTGTCTCTGTGACGACACAGAGACGACACAGCGAGACGACACCAACACGACACAGAGTGAACCGACAGATGACACAGAGACTGCACAGAGACGACACAGAGAAGACACTGAGACGACACAGAGACGAAACAGAAAGACGACACAGAGACGACACAGACACGACAAAGAGACGACACAGAGACGGCACAGACACTACACAGAGACGACACCGAGACGACGACACATAGATGACACCGGGACGACACAGAGACGACACAGAGACGACACAGAGACGACACACACACAGAAACGACACAGAGACGACTCTCTGTGTCGTCTCTGTGTCGTCTCTGTGCCATCTCTGTGTCGTCTCTGTGTCGTCTGTGTGTGGTGTGGGTGTGGAGTCTCTGTGTCGGGTGTGTGTTGACACAGAGAGGACACAGAGACGACACAGAGTCATCTCTGTGTCGTCTCTGTGTCTGTGTCGTCTCTGTGTCGTCTCTGTGTCGTTGTCTCTGTGTCGTCTCTGTGTCGTCTCTGTGCCGTCTCGGGGTCATGTCTGTGTCGTCTCTGGACCGTCGCGCTGTGTCTTTGTCGGCTCTGGGTCGTCTCGGAGTCTGTGTTGTCTCGGTTTCTTGTCGGGGGTGTCGTCTCTGTGTGGTCTCTTTGTCGTCGTCTCTGTGTCGTCTCTGTGCCGTCTCTGTGCCGTCTCTGTGTCGTCTCTTTGTCGTCTCTGTGTCATCACTGTGTCGTCTCTGGGTCGACACTGAGACGACACTGAGTCGTCGCTGTGTCGTCTCTGTGTCGGTGGCGTCTCTTTGTCCCAGAGACGACACTGAGTCGACACTGTGTTGCCTCAGTTTAGTCTCAGTGTCGTCTCTGTGTCTTCATATCTGTGGCATCTCATTGTCGTATCTTTGACGTCTCTGTGTCTGGGTGGTCTCTGTGTCGTCTCTGTGTCGATTCTTTGTCGTCTCGGTGTCGTCTCTGTGTCGTCGTCTCTGTGTCGTCTCTTTGCCGTCTCTGTGTCGTCTCTGTGTCTGTGTCGTCTCTGTGTCGTCTCTGTGTCGTCTCTGTGTCTGTGTCGTCTCTGTGTCGTTGTCTCTGTGCCGTCTCTGTGTCGTCTCTGTGTCGTCTCTGTGTCGTCTCAATGTCTTCTCTCTGTGTCGTCTCTGTGTCGACACAGAGAATCGTCATCTCTGTGTCGTCTCCGTGTCGTCTCTGTGTCGTCTCTGTGTCAACACAGAGACGACACAGAGAGACGACACAGAGACGGCACAGAGACGACAAAGAGACGAAACAGAGACGCCACAGAGACGACACAGAGACGACGACCCATAGTCGACCCCGAGACGACACCCAGACTACACAGCGACGACACAGACACACAGATGACACAGAGACGACTCTCTGTGTCGTCTCTGTGACACAGAGACGACACAGAGACGACACAGAGACGACAAAGACACAGAGATGACACAGAGACGACTCTGTGTCGCCTCTGTGTCGTCTCAGTTTCGTCTAATTGTCGACAAACAGACGCACAAGAGACACGAAACAGACAAGACCCTCAGACGACACACCCTCCAACCAGAGATAACACAGAGAAGACACAGAGACGGCACAGAGACGATACAGCGACGACACAGAGACGACGACACAGAGACGACACAGAGACGACACAAAGACGAAACAGACACAGAGACGACACAGAGACGACTCTCTGTGACAAAGAGATGACACAGAGACGACACAGAGACGACACCAAGACGAAACAGACACAGAGACGACACAGAGACGACTCTCTGTGTCGTCTCTGTGTCGTCTCTGTGACAAAGAGACGACACAGAGACGACAAAGACACAGAGACGACACAGAGACGACACAGTGTCGCCTCTGAGTCGACACAGAGACGACACAGAGAGACGAAACAAAGACGACACAGATACTACACAGCGACGACACCGAGACGGCACATAGACGACACAGAGATGACACAGGGAATAGACAGATACTACACCGTGATAAGACACAGAGACGACACAGAGACGACACAGAGACGACACAGAGACGGCACAGACACTACACAGAGACGACACAGAGACGAAGACACATAGATGACACAGGGACGACACAGAGACGACACAGACACACAAACGACACAGAGACGACTCTCTGTTTCGTCTCTGTGTCGTCTCTGTGCCGTGTCGGTGCCTTGTCTGTGTGGTGTGTGTTTGGTCTCTCTGTGGCGGGTCGGTGTTCACACTGCGACGACACAGAGACGACAAAGAGTCGTCTCTGTCTCGTCTCTGTGTCTGTGTCGTCTCTGTGTCGTCTCTGTGTCGTCTCTGTGTCTTCTCTGTGTCACAGAGACGACACAGAGACGACACAGAGAGTCGTCTCGGTGTCGTCTCTTTGTCTGTGTCTTCTCTGTGGCGTCTCGGTTTAGTCTCCGTGTCGTCGTCGGTTTGGCGTCTCTGTGTCGTCTCTGTGTCGTCTCTGTGTCGTCTCTGTAACGTCTCTCTGTGTCTTTGTCGTCTCTGTGCCGTCTCTGTGTCTGTGTTGTCTCTGTGTCGTATCTTGTCGTCTCTTTGTCGTCTCTGGGTCGTCTCTGTGTCGTATCTGTGTCGTCTCTGTGCAGTCTCTGTGTCGTCTCTGTGTCGTCTCTGTGTTGTCTCTCTGTGTCGTCTCTGTGTCGACACAGAGACGACACAGAGACGACACAGAGTCGTCTCTGTGTAGTCTCTGTGTCTGGGTCGTCTCTGTGTCACAGAGACGACACAGAGACGACACTGTGTTGCCTCTGTTTCGTCTCAGTGTCGTCTCTGTGTCGTCGTCTCTGTGTCGTCTCTGTGTCGTCTCTGTGCCGTCTCTGTGTCTGTGTCGTCTCTGTGTCGTCTCTGTGTCGATTCTTTGTCGTCTCTGTGTTGTCTCTGTGTCGTCGTCTCTGTGTCGTCTCTGTGCCGTCTCTGGGTCATATCTGTGGGTGAGTCGTCTCTGTGTCGTCTCTGTGTCGTCTCTGTGTCTGCATCGTCTAGGTGTGGTTGTCTCTGTGCCGTGTCGGTGTGGTCTCTGTGTCGTTTCTGTGTCGTCTCAATGTCTTCTCTCTGTGTCGTCTCCGTGTCGCCACAGAGAATCGTCATCTCGGTGTCGTCTCCGTGTCGTCTCTGGGTCGTCGTCTCTGTGTCGTCTCTGTGTCGTCTCTGTGTCGACACAAATATTACACAGAGAGATGAACACGAGCAGACAAATAGACGAAACATACAAGTCAACGATCCCGACAATACCAGGATACGCGAAGCACGCAAAGATAAGAACCCAAGACCAAACTGAGAAAGAAAAGACACGAAAAAGACACAGAGACGACACAGAGACGACTCTTTGTGTCGTCTCTGTGACACAGAGACGACACAGAGACGACTCTGTGTCGTCTCTGTGTCATCTCTGTGTCGTCTCTGTTTCGACACCGAGACGACACAGAGCGAAGACACAGAGACAACCCAGAGACGACACAGAGACGGCACCGAGACGATACAGAGACGGCACGGAGACGATACAGAGACAACACAGAGACTACGACACAGAGTCGACACAGAGACGACACAAAGACCAACCAGACACCGAGACGACACAGAGACGACTCTCTGTGTCGCCTCTGTGTCATCTCTGTGACAAAGAGACGACACAGAGACGACACATAGACGACACACACACGACACAGACACATCGACGACACCGAGACGACTCTCTGTCTCGTCTCTGTGTTGTCTCTGTGACACCGAGACGACACAGAGACGACACAGACACTGAGACGACACAGATACGACTCTGTGTCGTCTCAGTGTCGTGTCGCTGTCGACACAGCGACGACACCGAGAGACGACACAGAGACGACACAGATACGATACAGCGACGACACAGAGACGACTACACAGAGACGACACAGAGACGACCCAGAGACTACACAGACACAGAGACGACACAGAGACGACTCTCTGTGTCATCTATTTGTCGTCTCAGTGCCACAGATACGAAACAGCGTTGACAGAGACCCAGAGCCGACACAGAGACGAATCAGTGTCGTCTCTGTGTCGTCTCTGTGTCGTCTCTGTGTCGACACCGAGACGACACTGAGAGAGGACACAGAGACGACACAGAGACAACACAGAGACGACACAGAGACGACAGAGAGAAGACACAGAGACGACACCGCGACGACGACACCGAGACGACCCCGAGAGCACACCGACACAGAGACGACACAGAGACGACACAGAGACGACACCGAGACGACCCTGACACAGAGACGACAACGAGAATACTCTGTGTCGTCTCTCATTCGTCTAATTGACGAAACACAGAGACCGGATAGATAAGACACACACACGACACACAGACGACACAGAGACGGCACCCAGACAACACACATATTACCACACAAAGACGACAACGAGCCGACACCGACACAGAGACGACACAGAGACGACTCTCTGTGTCGTCTCTGTGTCGTCTCTGTGACACAGAGACGACACAGAGACGACACAGAGACGAAACAGAGACGACACAGACACAGAGACGACACAGAGACGACTCTGTGTCGTCTCTGTGTCGTCTCAGTGTCGACACCCAGACGACACACAGAGACGACACAAAGAAGACACAAACACTACAGACAGACGACACACAGACCCCACAGAGACGACACAGAGACGACACAGACAAAGAGACGACACAGAGAGACGACACAGAGACGACACAGAGACGACAAAGAGACGACACAGAGATGACACAGAGACGACACAGAGACGACACAGAGAGAAGACACAGAGACTCCACAGACACGACCCCGAGACGACACAGCGACGGCACAGATACTACACAGAGACGACACAGACACGACGACACATAGATGACACAGGGACGACACAGAGACGACACAGAGACGACACAGACACAGAAATGACACAGAGACGACTCTCTGTGTCGTCTCTGTTTGGTCTCTGTGCCTTCTATGTGTCGTCTGTGTGTGTTCTGTGTGTGGGCTCTCTGTGTCTTATGTGTTGCGACACAGTGACGACACAGAGACGACACAGAGTCGTCTCTGTGTCGTCTCTGTGTCTGTGTTGTCTCTGTGTCGTCTCTGTGTCGTCTATGTGTCGTCTATGTGTCACATACACTAAAAAGAGACAAAACAGAGAGTCGGCTGTGTTGCGGCGGGGTGGGGGGTTGGGGGCGGGGTCGTGTCGGTGTCGGCTTTGTGTTATCGTCTCTGGGCCGTATCTTTGTCGTCGCTGTGTCGTCTCTGTGTCGTCTCTCTACCGTCTCTCTGTGTCTGTGTCGTCTCTGGGTCGTCTTTGTGTCGGTGTCTTCTCTGTTTCGTCTCTGTGGTGTCGTCTCTGTGTTGTCTCAATTTCGGCGTCTCAGGTTCGTCTCTGTGTCGTCTCTGTGTCGTCTCTTTGTCGTCTGTGTGTCATGTCTGTGTCGTCTATGTGTCTTCCCTCTGTGTGGTCTCTGTGTCGACACACAGAAGACACAGCGACGACACAGAGTCGTATCTGTGTCGTCTGTGTGTCTGTGTCGTCTCTGTGTCACAGAAACGACACAGAGACGACACTGTGTTGCCTCTGTTTAGTCTCAGTGTCGTCTCTGTGTCGTCGTCTCTGTGTCATCTCTGTGTCGTCTCTGTGCCGTCTCTGTGTCTGGGTTGTCTCTGTGTAGTGTCGGTGTCGATTCTGTGTCGTCTCTGTGTCGTCTCTTTGTCGTAGTCTATTTTTCTTCTCTGTGACGTCTGGGTGTCGTCTATGTGTCTGGGTAGTCTATTTGTCTTCTCTTTGTAGTAGCGGTGTCGGTGTCGGCTCTGTGTCGGCGTCTCTTTGGAGTCTCTGTTTCGTCTCAGTGTCGTTTCGGTGTCGTCTCAATGTCTTCTCTCGGTGTCGTCTCCGTGGCGACACAGAGAATCGTCCTCTCTGTGTCGTCTCCGTGTCGTCTCTGTGTCGTCGTCTCTGTGTCGTCTCTGTGTCGACTCTGTGTCAACACAGAGACGACACAGAGAGACGACACAGAGACGGCACTGAGACGACACAGACACGAAACCGAGACGCCACAGAGACGACACCGAGATGACGACACAGAGACGACACATAGATGACACAGAGACGACACAGAGACGACACACACACACAGATGACACCGAGACGACTCTCTGTATCGTCTCTGTGAAACAGAGACGACACAGAGACGACTCTGTGTCGTCTCTGTGTCGTCTCTGTGTCGTCTCTGTTTCGACACAGAGACGACACAGAGAGAAGACACACAGACGACACAGAGACGACACAGAGACGACACAGAGACGGCACAGAGACGACACAGAGACGGCACGGAGACGATACAGAGACGACACAGAGACGACGACACAGAGGCGACACAGAGACGACACAACGACGAAACAGACACAGAGACGACACAGAGACGACTCTCTGTGTCGCCTCTGTGTCATCTCTGTGACAAAGAGACGACACAGAGACCACACACAGACGACACAAAGACTACACCGACACCCCGACGACACAGCGACGACTCTTGGTCTCGTCTCTGTGTCGTATCTGTGACAAAGAGACGACACAGAGACGACAGAGACACAGAGACGACACAGAGACGACTCTGAGTCGTCTGGGTGTCGTGTCTGTGTCGACACAGAGCCGACACAGAGACGACACAGATACGGCACAGAGACTATACATATACGACAACGAGACGACTACACAGAGATGACACAGAGACGACCCAGACACTAAACAGACACAGAGACGACTCTCTGTGTCGTCTCTGTGTCGTATCTGTGACAAAGAGACGACACAGACACAGAAACGACACAGAGACGACTCTCTGTGTCGTCTCTGTGTCGTCTCTGTGTCTTCTCTGTGTGTTCTCTGTGTCGTCTCTGTGTCGTCTCTCTGTCTCGTCTCTGTGTCGACACTGAGACGACACAGAGTCGTCTCTGTGTCATCTCTGTGTCTGTGTCGTCTATGTGTCTTCTCTTTGTCGTCTCTTTGTCATCTCTGTGTCACATAGACGACAAAGACACGACACATAGAAGACAAAGAGAGTCGTCGCTGTGTCGTCTCGGTGGCTGTGGCGTCTCTGTGTCGTCTCTGTGTCGTGTCGGTGTCGTCGTCTCTGTGTCGTCTCGGTGTCGTCTCAGTGTCGTCTCTGTTTCGTCTCTGTGTCGTCTCTGTACCGTCTCTCTGTGTCGACACAGAGACGACACAGAAAAGACATAGAGTCGTCTCTGTTTCGTCTCTGTGTCTTTGTCGTCTCTGTGTCGTCTCTGTGTCTGTGTTGTCTCTGTTTCGTCTCTGTGTTGTCGTCTCTGTGTCATCTTTGTGTCGTCGTCTCTGTGTCGTCTATGTGTCGTCTCTGTGCCGTCTCTGTGTCGTCTCTGTGTCGTCTCTGTGTCGTCTCTGTGTCGTCTCTCTGTGTCGTCTCTGTGTTGAAACAGAGACGACACATAGACGAAACAGAGACGACACAGAGTCGTCTCTGTGTCGTCTCTGTGTCTGTGTCGTCTCTCTGTCACAAAGACGACACAGAGACGACACTGTGTCGCCTCTGTTTCGTCACAGTGTGGTCTCTGTGTCGTCGTCGCTGTGTCATCTCTGGGTCGTCTTTGTGGCGTCTCTGTGTCTGTGTTGTCTCTGTGTCGTCTCTTGGTCGTTTCGTTGTCGTGTATGTGTCGTCTCTGTGTCGTCGTCACTGTGTCATCTCTGTGTCGTCTCTGTGTCGTCTCTGTGTCTGTGTCGTCTCGGTGTCGTCTCTGTGTCTGAGTCGTCTCTGTGTCGTCGTCTCTGTGTCGTCTCGGTGCCGTCTCTGTGTCGTCACAGTGACGTCTCTGTGTCGTCTCTGTGTCGTCTCACTGTATTTTCTCTGTGTCGTCTCTGGGTCGACACAGTGAATCGTTGTCTCTGTGTCGTCTCTGTGTCGTCTCTGTGTCGTCGTCTCTGTGTCGTCTCTGTGTCGTCTCTGTGTCAACACAGAGACGACACAGAGAGACGACACAAAGACGACACACAAACGACACAACCAAGTACCCTAGATGGCACCGACACGACCCCGAGATGACGACTACGAGACGACACAGCGTCGAACAAGCCTACACACAGTGACGCACAAGACACAGCGACGCTAACGAGACGACTCTCTGTGTCGTCTCTTTGACACAGAGATGACAAAGAGACGACACAGAGACGACACAGACACAGAGACGACACAGAGACGACTCTGTGTCTTCTCTGTGTTGACACAGAGACGACACAGAGAGAAGACACAGAGACGACACAGAGACGTCGACAAAGAGACGACACAGAGACGACACAGAGACGACACAGAGACGGTACAGAGACGACACAGAGACGACGCTGTGTCGTCTCTGTGTCGACACAGAGACGCCACAGAGAGACGACACAGAGATGACACCCAGCCGACACCGAGACGACAAAGAGACAGCACAGAGACGACACAGAGACAACCCAGAGACGACGACACAGAGACGACACAGAGACGACACAGAGACGACCAAGAGACGACACAGACACATAGACGACCCCGAGACGACACAGAGACGACACCGACACAGAGACGACACAGAGACGAATCTGTGTCGTCTCTTTGTCGTCTCTGTGATAACACCGAAACGACACAGAGCCGACACAGAGACGGCACAGAGACGACACCGAGACGACACCGAGACGACGGCACCTCGACGACACGGAGACTACACAGAGACGACGATACAGAGACGACACGGAGACGACTCTCTGTGTCTTTTCTGTGTCGTCTCTATGTCAAACCAGTTAAGCCACAGAGATACTACAAAGCGACGAATCAGAGTAGCCACAGCGTCGACAAAAAGACGGAAAAGAGTGTACAAAGAGACGACACAGAGGTGACGATAAAAAGAGGACACCGAGACGACATCGAGACGGCCCAGCGACGACAGAGAGACGACACAGACACTGAGACTACACTTAGACGACTCGCTGTGTCGTCTCTGTGTTTACACAGAGACAACCACTACCGGGCACCGCCACGACGACACAGAGACGACACAGAGACGACACAGACACCGAGCCTACATCTATATGACCCTCAGTGTCATCTCAAATGCGGCTCTGTGCACCCCAGAACACACACAGACGGCACAGAGACGACAGAGACACAGAGACGACACAGAGACGACTCTGTGTCGTCTCTGTGCTGTCGGTGGGTCGTCTCTGTGTCGCCACAGAGACGACCCTGCGAGACGACACAGAGACGACACAGAGACGACACAGAGACGACACAGAGACGGCACAGAGACGACACAGAGACGACGACAAAGAGATGACACAGAGACGACACAGACACAGAGACGACACAGAGAAGACACAGACACAGAGACGACACAGAGACGACTCTGTGTCGTCTCTGTGTCATCTGTGTCGTCTCTGTGTCTGTGTCGTCTCTGTGTCGTCTATGTGTCGTCTCTGTGTCGTCGTCTCCGTGTCGTCTCTGTGTCGTCACTGTGTCTGTGTCGTCTCTGTGTCGTCTCTGTGTCACAGAGACGACACAGAGACGACACAGAGAGTCGTCTCTGTGTCATCTCTGTGTCTGTGTCGTCTCTGTTCGTATTTGTGTCGTCTCGATGTCGTCTCTGTGTCGTCTCTGTGTTGTAGTCTCGGAGTCATGTCTGTGCCGTATCTTTGCCGTCTCTGTGTCCTCTCGTTGTAGTCTATGTGTCGTGTCTGTGTCGTCTCTGTGTCTGTTTAGTCTCTGTGTCGTGTCTGTGTCGTCTCTGTGTCGTCTCTGTGTCGTCTCTGTGTCACAGAGACGACACACAGACGACACAGAGACCACAAAGACACCCAGACTACACTGACACGACTGTGTTTCGCCAAAGGTTCTTATATGTGTAGAGTATGGGTCGCCAACCAGAAGCCACCGAGAGACGACACAGAGACGACACAGAGAGACGACACAGAGACGACACAGAGACGGCACAGAGACGACACAGAGACGGCACAGAGACGACACCGAGACGACGATGTGTCATCTCGGTGTTGACACAGCGACGACACACCGAGCCGCCACACATATGATACCAAGACGACCCCCACACGACCAAAAGACGGCCCCTAGACGATCAAGAGACGAACCAGAGACGACGACAAAGAGTCGATTCATAGACGACAAAGAGACGACTAAAAGATGACACAGACCCCAATCAAACAAAAAGACGACACACAGACAACAAAGAGACAGAGGCGACACAGAGAAGAGTCTGTGTCGTCTCTTTGTCGACACTTTGTTAACACAGAAACGACACACAGACGACACATAGACGGACCAGAGACGACACAGAGACGACACAGATCCGACGGCACCGAGACGAAACGCCGACGACACCGACACGACGCAACCGCTACGCCCCGTAGACGACTCGCTGTGTCGTCTCTGTGTCGTATCTATGGCGCCACAGAGACGACATAGAGAGAAGACACTGAGACGACACAGAGACGACACAAAGACGACACAGAGACGGCACAGAGACGACACCGAGGCGACACAGCGACGACGACACAAAGATGACCCAGAGACCACACAGAGACTACACAAAGACGAAACAGAGACCACACAGACACAGAGACGACACAGAGAAGACACTCTGTGTCGTCTCTGTAACGCCACCTACCCGCACACTAGACGGCCAACCGACGACGACACAGAGACGACACAGAGACGACACAGACCCATAGCAGCAATAGATATTAATCTCTTTTTCAACTACGAGGATTCTCTGTTACCCCCATACGAACCCGTTCTAGCCACGATCCTACACAGACACAGAGACCCACCCTCCACGACACTGATTAGGCTCTGGGTCTGAGAGGTGTCGTGTCATGTTCGACCACGCGATCCACACGAGCGACGCCCCCGAGCCTCCACCACGCCCCACCAGAGACGCAAAAGACTTGGCCACGCGAAGCAAACCACTCCAAAAAAAAGAGACGACACAGAGCCAACACAGACACAGAGTCGACAAATTACAGACACACACCCAGCGAAGAACCACAGACGACGCTTAGAAGGCTCAGTGTCATCTGTGTCGTCTCTGTGTCTGTGTCGTCTCTGTGTCGTCTCTGTGTCGTCTATGTGTCGTCTCTGTGTCGTCGTCTCTGTGTCGTCTCTGTGTCGTCTCTGTGTCTGTGTCGTCTCTTGGTAGTCTGGGTGTATCAGAGACGACACTGACACGACAGAGAGAGTCGTCTCGGTGTCATCTATGTGTCTGTGTCGTCTCTGTTCGTCTCTGTGTCGTCTCTCTGTCGTCTCTGTTTCATCTCTTTGCCGGCGTGTCTTATTCGTCTCGGTGTCGACTCTGTGCCGTCGCTGTGACTTCTATGTGTCGACTCAGTGGCGTGTCGGTGTTTGGTCGTTGTAGGGTTCGTCTCTGTGTGGTCTCTTTGTGGTCTCTGTTTCGTCTGTGTGTCGTCGCTGTGTCACAGAGACGACACAGAGATGACACAAAGACGACACAGAGAGTCGTCTCTGTGTCGTCTCGGTGTCGGGGGCGTCTCTGTGTAGTCACTGTGTCATCTGTGTGTCGTCTCTGTGTCGTCTCTGTGTCGTCGGCTCTGTGTCGTCTCAGTGTTGTCTCTGTGACGTCTCTGTGTCGTCTCTCTGTTTCGTCTCGGTGTCGACACAGAGACAAACTAGAGACGACACAGAGACGACACAGAGTCGTCTCTGTGTCGTCTCTGTGTCTGTGTCGTCTCTGTGTCGTCTCTGTGTCGTCGTCTCTGTGTCGGCTCCGTGTCGTCTCTGTGTCGTCGTCTCTGTGGCGAGTCTGTGCCGTCTCGGTGCCGTCTCTGTGTCGTCTCTGTGTCATCTCTGTGTCGTCTCTGTGTCGTCTCTCTGTGTCGTCTCTGTGTCGACACAGAGACGACACAGAGACGACACAGAGTCGTCTCTGTGTCGTCTCTGTGTCTGTGTCGTCTCTGTGTCACAGAGACGACACAGATACGAAACAAAGAGTCGTGTATTTGTCGTTTGTGTTTCTGTTTCTGTGTCGTGTCTGTGTCTTCTGCTATTTGTCTAATCGTATTATTCACTGAGCCTACTCTTTGTCGTGTCGGTGTCGTCTCTGTGTCTTCTCTCTGTGTCGTCTCTGTGTTGACAACGAGACGACACAGAGACGACACAGAGACGACACAGAGTCGTCTCGGTGTCATCTCTGTGTCGTCTCTGTGTCGTTTCTGTGTCTGTGTTGTGTCTGTGTCGTGTCGGAGTCTGCGAGTCGGTGTTGTCTCGGGGTCGGCTCTTTGCCGTCTATCTGTCGTCTCTGGGTTTTCTTTGTGTCGTCGCTGTGTCGTTTCTCGTAGTCGTCTCTTAGTCAACACAGAGACGACACTGAGACGAAAAAGAGACGATACACATTAGTCTCTGTGTCGGTGTCGTCTCTGTGTCGTCTCTGTGTTGTATCTGTGTCGTCGTCTCTGTGTCGTATCTGTGTCTGTGTGTCGTCTGTGTGTCGTCTGTGTGTCGTCGTCTCTGTGTGGTCTCTGTGTCATCTCTGTGCCGTCTCTGTGTCGTCTCTGTGTAGTCTCTGTGTCGTCTCTCTTTGTCGTATCTGTGTCGACACAGAGACGACACCGAGACGACACAGAGATGACACAGAAACGACACAGAGTCGTCTTTGTGTCGTCTCTGTGTCGTCTCTCTGTGTCGTCTCTGTGTCGACACAGAGACGACACAGAGACGACACAGAGATGACACAGAGACGACACAGAGTCGTCTCTGTGTCGTCTCTATGTCTGTTTCGTCTCTGTGTCGTGTCTGTGTCGTCTCTGTGTCGTGTCTGTGTCGTCGTCTCTGTGTCGTCTCTGTGCTGTCTCTGTGTCGTTTCTGTGTCGTCTCTGTGTCGTCTCTGTGTCATCTCTTTGTCTGTGTCGTCTCTGTGTCTGTGTCGTCTCTTTGTCACAGAGAAGACAAAGAGACACAGAGACGACACAGAGAGTCGTCTCTTTGTCGTCTCTGTGTCTGTGTCGTCTCTGTGTCGTCTCTGTGTTGTCTCTGTGTCGTCGTCTATGTGTCGTCTCTGTGTCGTCTCTGTGACGTCTCTGTGTTGTCTCTGTGTCGTCTCTCTGTGTCGTCTCTGTGTCGACACAGAGACGACACAGAGACGACACAGAGTCGTCTCTGTGTCATCTCTGTGTCGTCTCTGTGTCGTCGTCTCTGTGTCGTCTCTTTTTCGTCTCTGTGCCGTCTCTGTGTCGTCTCTGTGTCGTCTCTGTGTCGTCTCTCTGTGCCATCTCTTTGTCTGTGTCGTCTCTGTGTCTCTGTCATCTCTGTGTCGTCTCTGTGACAAAGAGACGACACAGAGTCACTTATACGACACATAGAGTCGTGTCTGTTTCGTGAATAGGTAGTCTTCATCGATTTGTCAGCGCTTTGTAAGCTTGGGATCGACTAGGTGGAGTATCTTAGGAGTAAGATCTGTGTCAACTCGGGTTCGTCTCTGGGAGGTCTCGGGGTAGTGAAGGGGTCGTCTCTGTGTCGTCTCTGTGTCTTGTGGATATCCTTGCCACAGATATGAACCATACACAGAGACGAGTCAGAGAGTATTCTCTCAGTCGTCTCTGTGTCGTGGTGGGTGTGTCGGGGCTAAGACTAAGACCTATATGGTCTTGGTTTTTCTCTGTCTAAAATTACCCAGCCCAGTCTTAATGCAACCACTTGCCCAAATAGGCTGAATCACCGTGGCGAGCCAGAGAGACGACACAGAGACGACACAGATGTAACACATACAAGACACAGAGACGACAGCGAGAAGACACACAGACAACACAGAGAAGACGACACAGAGACGACACAGAGACGACACAGAGACGACACAGACACAGAGACGACACAGAGACGACCCAGAGACGGCACAGAGACGACACAGATACGACAAAGAGACGACGACACCGCGAGACGAAACAGAGACGACTCATAGCCGACAAAGAGACGACGACACATAGACGAAAACGCGCCGACAACGACACACCACTGAGACGAATCTGTGTCGTCTCTTTTTCGACACAGACACTACACCGACAGACGACAAAGAGACGACACAGAGACGACACAGAGACGGCACAGACACGACAACGAGACGAAAAAGACACGACGACACAGAGACGACACAGAGACGACACAGAGAATACCCAGAAACAGAGAATAAAAACAGACGACACAGAGAAGACACAGAGACTACACAGAGAAGACACAGAGACGACACACACACAGAGACAACACAGAGACAACTCTGTGTCGTACCTGTGTCGTCTCTGTGTCGACACAGAGACGACACAGAGAGACGACACAGAGACGACACAGAGACGACACAGAGACGACACAGAGACGGCACAGACCCGACACAGAGACGCCACACAGACGACACAGACACAGAGACGACACAGAGACGACTCTCTGTGTCGTCTCTGTGGCGACTCTGTGTCGTCTCTGGGTCCACACAGAGACGACACAGAGAGACGACACAGAGACGACACAGAGACGACACAGAGACGCCACAGAGACGACACAGAGACGACACCGAGACGACTACGACGAGACGACAAAAACACGAAACATAGACGACACAGAGACGACACAGACACCGAGACGACACAGAGACAACACAGACACAGAGACGACACAATGACGACTCTGTGTCGTCTCTGTGTCGTCTCTGTGTCGACCCAGCGACTACACAGATACACGACACAGAGACGACACAGAGACGACACAGAGACGGCACTGAGATGACACAGAGACGACACACAGAAGACACAGAAAAATAGACGAACAATAAACCACTCTCTGTGTCGTTTCTGTGACACAGAGATGACACAGAGACGACACAGAGACGACAAAGACACAGAGACGACACAGACACAGAGACGACACAGACACAGAGACGACATAGAGACGACTCTGGTTCGTCTCTGTGTCGTCTCTGTGTCTACACATAGAGTACACAGAGAGACGTCACAGAGACTACACAGAGATTACAATTAGACGTCAAATAGACGGAAAATAGTAGAAAAAGAGAGACGACAACGTTACGACGACCACGATACGAAAAGGAGAATACACCGATTTCGCAAGGACACTACACCTATACGACACAGACACAGAGATGAGTCGCTGTGTCTTCGCTTTTACCCCGGGAAGACAAAGAGACGCCCCAGATCCGGCAACGATACGGCAACGACTCGACACCTAGACGACGACAAAGAGAAGACCAAGACACCGAGATGACACCTAGACGACTCTGAGTCGTATCTGTGTCGTCTCTGTGTCGACACAGAGACGACACAGAGAGACTTTACAGAGAAGACACAGAGACGACACAGAGACGACACAGAGACGGCACATAGACGACAAAGACCCGACAACACACAGACAACACATAGATTACACAGAGATGAAAAAGAGACGACCAAGAGACGACAAATACAAGACAAAGAGACGGCGACGAAACGGCACAGAGAGGACACAGAGCCTACCCCGCCACCGACACGACACCGCGCTGACTCTGAGTTGTCTCAGGGTCAACCCCCATACGACACCGATAGACCGTACATATTCGACACAGAGACGAAACAGAGACGACACAGAGATGGCACAGAGACGACACAGAGACGACGACACAGAGACGACACAGACACAGAGACGACACAGACACAGAGTCGACATAGAGACGACTCTGATTCGTCGGTTTTACTTCAATTTTACTACACTGATAGGACACAGTTATATGACACAGATACCACAAAGAGACGTCACAGAGACGGCACACAGACGACACAGAGCCGACTACCCAGAGACGACGACACAGAGACGACACAGAGCTTACCCCTATAAAACACAGAGACGACACAGACAAGACAACCACACAGAGACGACTCTCTGTGTCTTCTCTGTGTCGTCTCTGTGACACAGAGAAGACACAAAAACGACAGAGAGACGACACATACCCAAACACGACACAGACACAGCGACGACACATAGACGACGACACAGAGACGACACCGAAACCGATAAGACACAGAGACGACTCTCTGTGTCGTCACTTTCACACATAGACGAACCAGAGACGGCCCTGCGACGAACCGTAGCCGGCACAGAGACCAAAACGACACCCAGACGACTCATTGTCGACAGAGGGTCGTCTCTGAGTCGTCTCTGTGTCAACACCGAGACGACACAGAGAGAAGGTACAGAGAAGACACAGATACGACACAGCGATGACACAGAGACGGAACAGAAACGCCACAGAGACGACGACACAGAGACGACACAGAGACGACACAGAGACGACACAGACACAGAGACGACACAGAGCCGACTTTTTGTCGTCTCTGTGTCGACACAGAGACGACACAGAGAGAAGACACAGAGACGACACAGAGCCGAAACAGAGACGACACAGAGACGACACAGAGATGACACAGAGACGACGACACAGAGACGACACAGAGACGACACAGAGACACCAAAGACACAGAGACGACAAAGAGACGACACTCTGTGTCGTCACTGTGTCTCTGTGTCTTCTCTGTGACACAGAGACAACACAGAGACGACAAAGAGACGACACAGACACAGAGACGACACAGACACAGAGACGACATAGAGACGACTCTGTGTCGTCTCTGTGTCGTCTCTGTGTCGACACAGAGACGACACAGAGAGACGACACAGAGATGACACAGAGACGACACAGAGACGTCACAGAGACGACACAGAGACGACACATACACGACGACCCCGAGACGACGACACAGAGACGACACAGAGCTGACACAGAGATGACACAGAGACGACAGAGACAAGACACAGACACAGAGACGACTCTCTGTGTCGTCTCTGTGAAACAGAGACGACACAAAGACGACACAGAGACGACAAAGAGACAATACAGATACGGCACAGAGACGACACAGAGACGACGACACAGAGACGACACAGACACAGAGATGACACAGCGACGACTCTGTGGCTACTCTTTGACAACTATTTTTCAAAACCGAGACGACACATAGAGACTTTACAGAGAAGACACAGAGACGACACCGAGACCACACAGAGACCGCACAGAGATCTCAAAGAGAAGACGAAACAGAGACGACAGAGAGACAACACAGAGACTACAAAGAGAAGACAAAGAGACGACAAAGAGCCGTCAAAGAGACGACAAAGACACTACACAGAGACGACACCGAGACGACACAGACACAGAAACGACACAGAGACGACTCTGTGTCGTCTCTGTGTCGTCTCTGTGTCGACACCGAGACGACACAGAGAGACGTTACTGAGACGACACAGAGCCGACACCGAGCCCACCCCGCGTCGCCTCATACATGCACACGCCCCGAATACAAATCGTCGACAAAGCAACTAATCCTAGTCTACACCTCGTCTAACACGAGACGAACACGAGACGAAAAAGACAACTAGATAGCACTTAGAAGACACCGAGGCAACGACACAGAGACGACACAGAGACGACACAGAGACGACACAGAGACGACTTTTTGTCGTCTCTGTGTCGATACAGAGACGACACAGAGAGACGACACAGAGACAACACACAGACCACACCTAGACAACACAGTGCCGCCACAGAGACGACACAGAGACGACATAGAGACTACGTCTATTGTTCGCTGTCTGTTTGTAGTCACAGTGGTGACACAGAGCAGCAACCGAGAAACTACTAAGCGAAGACACAGAGACGACACAGACACGACAAAGAGAGGACACGGAGACGACAAAGAGACGACACAGAGACGACACAGACACAGAGACGACACAGAGACGACTCTGTGTCGTCTCTGTGTCGTCTCTGTGTCGACACAGAGACGACACAAAGACACGACACCGAGACGTCACAGAGACCAAACAGAGAAGTCACTGATAGGTCAGAGAGACCCCAAAGAGACTACACAGAAACAGATACGAAACACAGACGAATCTCTGAGTCATATCTGTTTCGACTATGTGACAATCAGACTACACCGATACTACACATACACAGAGACGACACAGACACAGAGAAGACAAAGAGACGACTCTGTGTCGTCTCAGTGTCGTCTCTGTGTCGACCCAGAGACGACACCGAGAGCCGACACATAGAAGACACAGACACGACACAGAGACGGAACAGACACTACCACTACACAACACATAGACGACGACACAGAGAAGACGACACAGATACGACACAGAGCTGACACAGAGATGACACAGAGACGACACAGATAACACCCAGACACAGCGACGACTCTCGGTGTCGTATCTGTGTCGTCTCTGTGACACCGAGCTGACCCAGACACCGAGACGACACCGAACCAGCGACGACACAAACCCAGAGCCGCCACAGAGACGACGACACCGAGACGACACTGAAACCGAGACGACACAGAAACGACTGTCTGTGTCGTCTCTGTGTCGTCGCTGTGACACAGAGACAACAAAGAGATGACAAAGAGACGACAAAGAGACGACACAGACACAGAGACGACACAGAGACGACTCTGTGTCGTCTCTGGGTCGACACACAGACAACACAGAGAGAGGATCCAGAGAAGACACAGAGACGACACAGAGACGACACAGAGACGGCAAAGAGATGACACAGAGACGAATACACAGAGACGACACAGAGATGAGACAGAGACAAAACATACCCCCAGACGACACAGAGACGACTATTAGTCAACTATTAGTCGAGACAGAGACGACCCACCGATACAACTCAGAGACGACACAGAGCCTACACAGAGACACAACAGAGACGCCAAAGAGACTACACAGAGCCGACACAGAGCCGACGGTTCTGTGTCTCTGTCTCTGTGTCGTCTCTGTGTCGACACAGAGACGATACAGAGACGACGACACAGAGACGACACAGAGACGACACAGAGACGACAAAGAGACGACTCTCTGTGTCGTCTCTGTGTCTCTTTGTCGTCTCTGTGACACAGAGACGACACAGAGACGACACAGACACAGAGACGACACAGACACAGAGACGACACAGACACCGAGACGACATAGAGACGACACTGTGTCGTCTCTGTGTCGTCTCTGTGTTGACACAGAGACGACACAGAGAGACCACACAGAGACGACACAGAGATGACACAGAGACGGCACAGAGACGACACAGAGACGACACAGAGACGACGACACAGAGACGATGACACAGAGACGACACAGAGCTGACACAGAGATGACACAGAGACGACACAGAGAAGACACAGACACAGAGACAACTCTCTTTGTCGTCTCTGTGTCGTCTCTGTGACAAAGAGACGACACAAAGACGACACAGAGACGACAGAGAGACAATACAGATACGGCACAGAGACGACACAGAGACGACGACATAGAGACGACACAGAAACAGAGATGACACAGAGACGACTCTCTGTGTCGTCTCTGTGTCGTCTCTGTGTCGTCTCTGTGACACAGAGACGACAAAGAGACGACACAGAGACGGCACAGAGACGACACAGACACAGAGACGACACAGACACAGAGACGACACAGAGACGACTCTGTGTCGTCTCTGTGTCGTCTCTGTGTCGACACAGAGACGACACAGAGAGAAGTTACAGACAAGACACAGAGACGACACAGACACGACACAGAGACGCCACAGAGATGACAAAGACACGAATACACATAGATGACACAGAGATGAAACCGAGACGAAATAGACAATCCTAAGACTAGAAAACGACCCCGATATGACACATAGACGCCACCGAGCTGACGACAACTAGACGACACATACACGACACATAGACGACACATAGACGACACAGACACGAAACTGAGACTACATTTTGTCGTCTCTGCGTAGACACAGCGACGACACAGAGAGAAGACACAGAGACGACACAGAGACAACACCGAGATGGCACAGACACGACACAGAGACGACACAGAGATGCCCTCTCAGTGTCTCTGTCTCTGTGTCGTGAATGTGGCGACCCAGTTTCTCTACAGAGAGACGACCTAGAGAAGACACAGATACGACACAGAAATGACACTGAGACGACACAGAGACGGCAGAGAGCCGACACAGAGACTACACCGAGACTAAACAGACACAACAAAGACACCACAACGACAACGACACGACAAAGAGACGACAAAGACATCGAGACGACACAGAGACGACTCTTTTTCGTGTCTGTGTCGTCTGTGTGTCGACACAGAGACGACACCGAAACAGAGATAACATAGAGACTACACAGAGACGACACAGAGACGACACAGACACAGAGACGACTCTCTGTGTCGTCTATTTGTCGTCTCTGGGACACCGAGACGAAACAGAGTTGACACAGAGACGACACAGACCCCGAGACGACACCGCGACGACTCGGTGTCGTCTCTGTGTCGTCTCTGTGTCATCTCTTTGTCGACAAAGAGACGACACAGAGAGAAGACAAAGAGACGACACCGAGACGACACAGAGAAGACACAGAGACGGCACAGAGACGACACCGAGACTATACATAGACGGTGACACAGAGACGACACAGAGACGACACAGACACCTAGCCGAAAAAGCTATGACTCTCTCATTCAACTCAGTGTCGTCTCTGTGACACAGAGACGACACAGAGACAACACAGAGACGACACACACACCGACACGACACCGAGACGACGCTGTGTCTTCTCTGTTTCGTATCTGTGTCGACACATATACTAAAAAGAGATATTACACAGAGATGACAAAGAGACAACACAGAGACGACACAGAGAAGGCAGAGAGACGAAAAAGAGACGAAACATATACTACGACACCCAGAAGACACAGAGACGACACAGAGACGACACAGACACAGAGACGACACAGAGACGGAACAAACCCAGAGACGACACCGAGACGACTCTGTGTCGACACAGTGTCGTCTCTGTGTCGCCCCAGAGACGATACAGAGAGGAGACACAGAGACGACACAGAGACCACATAGAGACGACACAGAGACGGCACACACACAGAGACGACACAGAGACGACTCAGACACATAGACGACACAGAGAAGACTCACTTTGTCAACTATTTGTCGACTCTTTGACAAAGACACGACACAGCGCCGACACACACCCCTAGACGACACAGTTACGACTCTGTGTTGTCACTGTGTCGTCTCGGTGTCGTCGTTACTACCCCGTTACGACACAGAGAGACGACACATATACGACACAGAGACACCACAGAGTAGACACAGAGATGCCCGAGACACGACACAGAGACGACACAGAGACGACGACACCGAGCCGACCCCGAGACGCCCCAGAGACGACACAGACACAGAGACGACACAGAGAAGACACCGAGACGGCACAGATACGACACAGAGACGACACAGAGACGAAAACGAACCATACACTACACAGCGAATACTCTGTTTCTAATCGTACTCGTCTATGACACACCGAGACTACACATAGATCACAACTAGAACCCCCCCAGACCACCCCGCGCCGAAATCGAAACCGCGCCGACACACCGACGACACCGAGTAGTCTATGTGGGGTCGGTGTGGTAACCCCGCGACCCCCAAGCGAATACACAGAGAGACGACACAGAGACTACACAGACACAGAGACGACACAGAGACGACTCTCTGTGTCGACTTTGTGTTTTATCTGTGACCCAGAGGTGACACCGAGTTGACACAGAGACGACACAGACACAGATACGACACAGAGACGACTCTGTGTCGACTCTGTGTCGACTCTGTGTCGACACAGAGACGACACAGAGAGACGACAAAGAGACGACACTGAGACGACACAGAGACGACACCGAGATGGCACAGAGATGACACAGAGACGACACCGAGACGACGACACAGAGACGACACAGAGACCACACGCACACGACACAGACACGACACAGCCACAGAGACGACACAGAGATGCCAAAAACCCAGACACGAAACCTAGACAACACTTTTTCTTAACGTGTTCGTCTCTGTGTCGACACAGAGACTATACAGAGAGGAGACACAGAGACGACACAGAGTCCACAAAGAGCCGACACAGATACGGCACAGAGACGACAGAGACGACAAAGACACGACACACAAACGAAACAGACGCATAGACAACACCGAGACTACACACAGACGCCAAAAAGACGACACATAGATGAACCCGAGATGACGACAAAGACACGACAACGACATCATAAAGAGACAACACAGACACATAGACTACACCTAGATGACACAGACCCCCAGACGAGACAGAGAAACGACACAGACATGACAAAGAGATTGCACATAGACGACACAGAGACTGCACATAGCCTACAAATAGACGACACATCGCCGACACCGACACGACAACGACACAGAGAAACCACCTACACGACAAACCGACTCAACACACACGTAGAAGCAACACAGATTAAACACTGAGTATACACATTTTAGAATCTGTACCCCAGATACGCAACATATTCGTCCACGTGCCTAACCATATACGACACCGAGAATCCCCAGACCCCCCGACCACCCCGAGAGCAGCCACAGACACCACACCGACATGACCCACAGAAAACCCATACACGTCACATACATTAATCAGACACGACAAAGTCACGACCACGCCTACCCGAAACCGAGACGAGACAGAGAAGACACCGACTCGAACACCCCTCGACACAGCCCACGAGACGCCAACGCCCCTACAAATATCTGCACAAGACCAACCCACGAAACAGAGAGACGGACAGGAGACGACACCGCGAATGATAAAGAGAGACGACAAGGAGACCACCCCGCGATTCCCTCAACACGAAAACGAGACGACCAAGAACCAGAGACGACACAGACACTGAGACGACACAGAGACGGCACAGAGACGACACATAGACGACACAGAGACGACGACACAGAGACGACAAACCGACGACACAGAGACGACCCAGAGACGACACAGACAGACGACCAGACAGACCCAGAGACGACATAGAGACGACGTCTCTGTGTCTCTGTCTCTGTGTCGTCTCTGTGTCGACACAGAGAGGATACACAGAGACGACAAACAGACGACACAGAGACTACACAGAGAAGACTCAGAGACGACCAATAGATGTAACATAGCCTACACAGAGACGACACATACACTACAACGAACCTCACCAGACAACGAGACGACAACGATACTACAACGACATCGAGACGACACCGCGACGACTCTGGGTGTTGTGAGTGTGGTCGGTGTGTCGACACCGAGACGACACAGAGAGACGACATAGAGACTAAACAGAGACGACACACACACGACACAGAAACACAGACGACACCGACACGACTCTCTGTGTCGTCTCTGTGTCGTCTCTGGGACAAAGAGACGAAACAGAGTTGACACAGAGACGACACAGACACAGAGACGACACAGAGACGACTCTGTGTCGACTCTGTGTCGTCTCTGTGTTGACACAGAGACGACACAGAGAGAACACACAGATACGACACAGATAAGACACAGAGAACACACCGAGACGGCCCAGAGAAGACACAGATACGAAACAGATACGACGACACAGAGACGACACAGAGACCACACCCCGACCACCCAGACACCTATCAAAACCCGAGTAGACTCTATCTGTATACTAGTTTTCGTCTATGGGACTCCGAGACTACAGAGAGCCACCACAGAGCCGCACCCACCACAGCCACGACCCCGCGACGACTCAGTGTTGGAACAGAGTCGTGTCTTATTCGTATTTCCGAACCCGTGAACAACCCAAGACAAGACCCAGAGATTAACCAGTGCCCCACCACACACCGCCCAGACACGGCCCACAGGCGACACAGAGCTCACCTCGAGATGACACAGACACCGAGACGACACAGATACTGCACCGACACGGCACAGAGACGAAAACGACACCGCGACCAAACAGCGCCGACACAGACACCGAGACGACACAGAGACGACACAGAGACGACACAGACACATTTCCGACACCGCAATGACTATGTGTCGTCTCTGTGACAACCTGTCGACACCTATATGACACCGCGCCGACCAAAAGCCGACACCGACCCGACATCGCCCCAGATACGACACACAGATGACGCTGTGTCGTCGCTGTGTCGTATGTGTGTCGACACCGAGACGACACACAGCCGACACAGAGAGACGACACAGAGACGACACAGAGACGACACAGACACAGAGACGACACAGAGACGACTCTCTGTGTCGTCTCGACACAGACACAGAGACGACACAGAGACGACTCTCTGTGTCGTCTCTGGGTCTGTTTAGTCGTCTGTCTGTGTCGTCTCTGGGTCGTCTCTGTGTAGTCTTTGTGTCGTCTTTGTGTCTTCTCTGTGTAGTCGTCTCTGTGTCGACTATGTGTCATCTCTGTGCCGTCTCGGTGTAGTATCTGTGTCTGTGTCGTCTCTGTGTCTGTTTAGTCTCTGTGTAGTCTTTGTGTTGTATCTTTGAAGGCTATGTGTCGTATCGTATCGTCGTAGTCTCTGTGTAGTATCTGTGTGTAGTCTCTGTTTGTGTGTCGTCTCTGTATCGTCTCTGTGTCGTCCGGGTGTCTGTGTCGTCTCTGTGGCTTCGCGTTGTCGTCGTCTCTGTGTCGGCTCTGTGTCGTCGTCTCTGTGTCGTCTCTGGGTCGGCTCTGGGCTGTCTCTGTGTCGTCTCTGTGTCTTCTCTGTGTCGTCTCTTTGTCTTCTCTCTGTGTCGTCTCTGTGTCTGTGTCGTCTCTGTGTTGTCTGTGTGTCGTCTCTGTTTAGTCTCGGTGTCGTCGCTGTGTCACCGAGACGACACTGAGACGAGCCACAGAGTCGTCTCTGTGTCGTCTCAGTGTCTGTGTCGTATCTGTGTCGTCTCAGTGTCTGTGTCGTCTCTTTGTCGTCTATGTGTCTTCGTGTAGGTTTCGTCTCTGTGGCGTCTCTGTTTCGTTTCTGTGCCGTGTATGTGACATATCTGTTTCTTATGTGGGTCGTCTCTGTGTTTCGTCTCTGGGTCGCTGTCGTCTCTGTGTAGTCTCTGTGTCTGTTTCGTCTCTGTGTCGTCTCTGTGTCGTCGTCTCTGTGTCATCTCTGTGTCTGTGTCGTCTCTGTGTCGTCTCTGTGTCTGTGACTTCTCATTTTCGTCTCTGTGTCGTCTATGTGTCGTCGTCTCTGTGTCGTCTCTGTCGTCTCTGTGCCGTCTCTGTGTCGTCTCTATGTGGTCTCTGTGTCGTCTCTGTGTGTACTCTCTGTATCGTCTCTGTGTCGTCACAGAGCCGACACAGAGTCGTCAAAGTGTGGTGTGTGTTTGGTATCGTTGTTTTTGGCAGCTCTATGTCGTATCGGTGTCTGTGTCATCTCTGTGTCGTCTCTGTGTCGTCTCTTTGTCGTATCTGTGTCGTCGTCTCTGGTTCATCTCTGTGACGTCTCTGTGTCGAGACACAGACACAGAGACGACTCTCTGTGTGATATCTTTTTCAAATCTTTGACAGTGAGCCGAGAGTACGAATAAACTTAGACTACTCAGAGATGAACGAGAGACAATACCGATCCAGCCCAGAGACGACACAGAGACGCCGACCCAGTGACGACCACGACACAGATATGATACATCGAAGACTCTCGGTGTCGTCTCTCTTTCGTAAGTCTTTCGTGTCTTTAACTAAGAGACTCACAAGATATGGAAACGAGACCATCACCCCCCGGCCCCTAGCAGCAAAAGCCCACGCCCCGAATAAGAGATGAAAATTGGTCTTCTCTGATTTGTCTCTGTGTCGAACCCGCCAACCGAAACATCCAATGTACCGAGAACACACCGAGCCGACACCCTGCCGAAACAGAGACGATAAAGAGATGACACAGAGACGACGACACAGAGAGGACACCGAGACCACACAGAGACGACACAGAGACGACACATACACAGAGACGACTCTTTTTCTTCTCTGTTTCGATACAGAGACGACACCGTTAGACGACACAGAGCCGACACATAGACGACACATAGACAACACAGATACGGCACAGAGACGACACAGAGACGACATAGAGACGACGGCTCTGTTTCTCCTTATAGTTGTCGTCGCTGTTACGACACACAGACGATACAGAGAGTAGACATACAGAAGACACAGAGACGACACAGAGACGACACATAGACGACACAGAGACGAAAAAGATACGACACAGAGACGACAACGACACAGAGACGACACAGATAGACTACACAGACACTACACTGAGACTACACCTAGCCGGAACTGAGACGACACAGAGACTACACAGAGACGATACAGAAACAGAGACTACAACGAGACGACACTCTGTGTCGTCTCAGTTTCGTGTCGGTGACACAGAGACGCCACAGAGACGACACAGACACAGAGACGACACAGAGATGACTCTGTGTCGTCTCTGTGTCGTCTGTGTGTGGACAAAGAGTCGACACACAGATCTGACACAGAGACGACACAGAGACAACACCGAGACAGCTCAGAGACAACACAAAGATGACACAGAGCCGACGACCCAGAGACGACGACCACCCGACAACTCATATCTGACACAGATATTATAACGAACCTACCCCGCGCCGACCAAGCCCCCGAGACAAGACACATTGTCGTCTCTGTGACACAGAGACGACACAAAGACGACACAGAGACGACACAGCCACAGACACGACACAGACAAAGAGACGACACAGAGACGACGACACAGAGATGACCCAGACACAGAGATGACACAGAGACGACTCTCTGTGTCGTCTCTGTGACACAGAGACGACAAAGAGATGACAAAGAGACGACAAAGAGACGGCACAGAGACGACACAGACACAGAGACGACACAGAGACGACTCTGTGTCGTCTCAGTGTCGACACAGAGACGACACAGAGAGACGTTACAGAGAACACACAGAGATGACAAAAACACTTCCCCGAGACGGCAAATCGACGAAACCGACACTACGACCACTATAACAAACCTAGCAGACCCCGATACGCACCATAGACCGAGATGACAAAGAGACGACACAAAGACGACACAGAAACGACACAGAGAAGGCACAGAGACTACACAGAGACGACGTCTCTGTGTCTCAGTCTCTGTTTCATCTAAGGGTCGAAACATAGACGCTACCGAGCCGACTACCCAGAGCCGACACAGAGACGACGCAGACACAACAACGACACAGAGCCGACAAATCGACGACTCTGTGTCGTCTTTGTGTCTCTGTGTCGTCTCTGTTACCCAGAGACGACACCGAGACGACACAGACTCAGTGACGACACAGACACAGAGACGACCTAGAGACGACTCTGTGTAGTCTCTGTGTCGTCTCTGTGTCGACACCGAGACGACACAGAGAGACGACACAGAGATGACACAGAGACTACAAAGAGATGGCACAGAGACGACAGAGAGACGACACAGAGACGACGACACAGAGACGACGACACATAGACGCCACAGAGCTGACACAGGGATGACACCTAGACAACACAGAGAAGACACCGACACCAAGACGACTCGCGGTGTCGTCTCTGTGTCGTCTCTGTGACACAGAGACGACACAGAGACGACACAGAGACGACCCAGAGACGACACAGAGACAATACAGATACGGCACAGAGACGACACTGAGACGACGACACAGAGACGACACAGACACAGAGATGACACAGAGACGACTCTCTGTGTTGTCTCTGTGTCGTCTGTGTGTCGTCTCTGTGACACAGAGACGACAAAGAGACGACAAAGAGACGGCACAGAGACGACACAGACACAGAGACGACACAGACACAGAGACGACACAGAGACGACTCTGTGTCGTCTCTGTGTCGTCTCTGTGTCGACACACAGACGACACAGAGAGACGTTACAGAGAAGACACAGAGACTACACAGAGACGACACAGAGACGTCACAGAGACGACACAGAGACGAAGACACAGAAACGACCAAGAGCCGAAACAGAGACGACCCAGAGACGACAAAGACACAGAGACGGCACAGAGACGACACAGAGACGACGACACAGAGACGAAACATACACGACACAGAGACGACACATACACTACACAGAAACAGAGACGACACTTAGACGACTTTTGGTCGTCTCTGTGTCGACACAGAGACGACACAGAGAGACGACACAGAGAAGACACAGAGACGAAACAGAGACGTCACAGAGACGACACAGAGACGACACAGAGACGACGTTTCTGTGTCTCTGTCTCTGTGTCGTCTCTGTGTGGACACAGAGACGACACAGAGAGACGACAGAGAGACGACAGAGAGACGACACAGAGACGACAAATACAAGCCAAAGAGAACCCCAATAGACGGCACTGAGAAGGACCAGACACTAAAACGACACGAAAACGACACCGAGACGACACAGAGACGACAACGACACAGAGACGACACCGAGACGACTCTGTGTCGTCTCTGTGTTGTCTGTGTGTCGAGACAGAGAGGGCACAGAGAGACGACACAGAGACGACACAGATACAGAGACGACACAGAGTTGACACAGAGACGACACAGACACAGAGACGACACAGAGACGACTCTGTGTCGTCTCTGTGTCGTCTCTGTGTCGTCTCTGTGTTGACACAGAGACAACACAGAGAGAAGACAAAGAGACGACACAGAGACTACACAGACACGGCACAGAGACTACACAGAGACGAAACAGACACGACGACACAGAGACGACACAGAGACGACACAGAGACGACACAGACACAGAGACGACACAGAGATTACTCTCTTTGTCATCTCTGTGTCGTCTCTGTGTCGTCTCTGTGACACAGAGACGACACAGAGACGACACAAACACAGAGACGACACAGAGACGAATCTGTGTCGTCTCTGTGTCGTGTATGTGTAGACACAGAGACGATAAAGAGAGACGACACAGAGACGACACAGAGACGACACAGAGACGACACAGAGACGGCAAAGAGACGACACAGAGACGACACAGAGACGACACAGACACAGAGACGACACAGAGATGACTCTCTTTGTCATCTCTGTGTCGTCTCTGTGACACAGAGACGACACAGAGACGACACAAACACAAAGACGACACAGAGACGACTCTGTGTCGTGTCTGTGGCGTCTGTGTGTCGTCTCTGTGTCGACACAGAGACGACACAGAGAGACGACACAGAGACGACACCGAGCCGACCCAGCGACGGCACAGAGAAGAAACAGATATGACAACGAGACGATGACGCCTAGACGACTCCGAGACGACACAGACCTGAAACAGACACATACAAGACACAGAGACGACTCTCTTTGTCTTCGCTGTGTCATCTCTGTGTCGTCTCTGTGACACAGAGACGACACAGAGACGACACAGACACAAATACGACACAGAGACAACTCTGTTTTGTCTCTGTGTCGTCTCATTGTCGACACCCTGACGACACAGAGCGCCGACACACACAACACATAGAGACCACCTCCCCACGGCAAAGAGACGACAGAGACGATGACACAGAGACTACACCGCGACTACGACACAGAGATTAGACTGTGTCGAAACTCTTTGTCATCTGTGGGTCTTCTCTGTGACACCGAGTCGACACAGAGACGACACAGCAACCTAGACGATACAGAGACGACACAGAGACGACACAGACACAGAGACGACACAGAGACGGCACAAACACAGAGACGACACAGAGACAACTCTGTGTCGTCTCTGTGTCGTCGCTGTGTCGACACAGAGACGATACAGAGAGGAGACACAGAGACGACACAGAGACCACATAGAGACGACACAGAGACGTCAAAGAGTCCAAAAAGACGACACAGAGACTACACAGAGACGACACAGACACAGAGACGACACAGAGATGACTCTCTTTGTCATCTCTGTGTCGTCTCTGTGACACAGAGACGACACATCGACGACACACACCCAGACACTACACACCGACGACAGAGTTTTTTCTGTGTTTCGTCTCAGTGTAGTCTTTCCGACACACAGACGAAACAGAGAGATGACACAGAGACGACACAGAGACCACACAGAGACGACACAGAGACGGCACAGAGATGACACAGAGACAGAGACGACACAGAGACGAAGACACAGAGATGACACAGAGAAGATAAAGAGACGACAAAGAGACGACAAAGAGACGACAAACAGACAGAGACAACACAGAGACGACTCTGTGTTGTCTCTGTGTCGTCTCTGTGTCGTCTCTGTGACACAGAGACGACAAAGAGACGACACAGAGACGGCACAGAGACGACACAGACACAGAGACGACACAGCCAAAGAGACTACACACCGACGACACTGTGACGAGAAAGTGTCGTTTCAGTTTAGACACAGAGACGACACAGAGAGAAGTTACAGAGAAGACACAAAGACGACACAGAGACGACACAGAGACGTCACATAGACGACACAGAGACGACGACACAGAGACGACACAGAGACGACACAGAGACGACACAGAGACGACACAGAGACGACACAGACACAGAGACGGCACAGCGACGCCACAGAGACGAAGACACAGAGACGACAAAGAGACGACACAGACACCCAGACGACACAGCGACGACTTTTTGTCTTCTCTTGGTCGACACAGACACAACACACAGAGACGACCCAGAGAAGACCACGAGACGACCCATAGCTTGACATTATCTTACCATGCCACTACACAGAGACGACGTCTCATGGTAGATTTCACTGTGTCGTCTCATTTGCGCGCCCGTGCCGCTACCGCGAGAAGAAACAGAGACCCCACACAGACTACAAAGTGACAACACAGAAACGACACAGAGACGACACAGACACGGCACAGACACCACACATAGACTAAACCGACACGACACAGACACAGAGACGACACAGAGACGACAAAGACATAGCGACGACACAGAGACGACTCTGTGTCGTCTATGTGTCTTCTGGGTGTCGACACAGAGACGACACAGAGAGACGACACAGAGACGACACAGACACCGAGACGACACAGAGACGACTCTCTGTGTCGTCTCTGTGTCGTCTCTGTGACACAGAGACGAAACAGAGTTGACACAGAGACGACACAGACACAGAGACGACACAGAGATTACTCTGTGTCGTCTCTGTGTCGTCTTTGTGTTGACACAGAGACCACACAGAGAGAAGACCCAGAGACGACACAGAGACGACACAGAGACCACATAGAGACGGCACAGAGACGACACAGAGACGACACAGAGCCGACGACACATAGACGACACAGAGCCCACACAGACCCGACAGAGACACCTAGAGGAAACCAAGACGACGCTCTCGTTCATATCTTTTTCGTCACTGTGACACAGAGCCGACAAAGAGACAACACAGAGACGCAACAAACACAGACATGACACCGCTACGTCTCATTGTTGTAAGTGTGTCCACACAGATACGACACCAAGACGTCGACAAACAGACGACACAGACACGACACAGACACAACACTGAGATTTCACAGAGAAGAAACAGACACGACTCATACACGACGACACCTATACGACACAGAGACCACACATAGACGACCCAGACATGGCACCCAACCATAGTAGACCTAAAGACGGCACAAACACAGAGAAGACACCGACACAACACTGTTTCGTCTCTGTGTCGACACAGAGACGAACCAGCGAGGAGACCCACAGAAGACCCAGAGAACCAAAAGAGTCCAAACACAGACGGCACAGAGACGACAGACACGACACAGAGACGACACAGAGAGACGACACAGAGACGACACAGAGACGACTTTTTGTCGTCTCTGTGTCGTCTCTGTGTCGTCTCTGTGTTGACACAGAGACGACACAGAGAGACGACGCAGCGACGACACAGAGACGACTCAGCCACGACAAAGACCCGCCATCAAGACGACTAAGATACTACACAAAGACGATGACACAGAGATGACACAGAGACGACAAAGAGATGACCCATAGACGAAACATACACGACCAATAGATGACTCTCGGTGTCGACGCTGTGTCGTGTCTGTGTCGTCTCTGTGACACAGAGACGACACAGAGACGACACAAATACAGAGACGACACAAAGACGACTCTGTGTTGTCTCTGTGTCTTCTCTGTGTCGACACAGAGACGACACCGAGACACGACAAAGAGACGACATCGACACCACACCGACACGACACAGAGATGCCAGAGAGACGACAAAGACACGACACAGAGTCGACGCCCCCGAGAAGTCACCTCGCCCACCCAGAGACGACCAAGACACGACACAGACCCAGAGACGACGTAGAGAAGGCAAAAACCCCGAGACGACACCGAGACCACGCTGTGTCTTCTGTGGGTCTACTATGTGTTAACACAGAGACCATACACAGAGGAGACACAGAGAAGACACAGAGACCACCTAGACACGACACAGAGATGGCAAACAGCCCACAGAGACGACACAGAGACCACACAGAGACTACACAGACACAGAGACGACACTGAGTTGACACTAATAGTTAACTATATGTCGTCTCTGTGACACAGAGACGACACAGAGCCTACACAAACCCCCAGACGACACAGAGACGACTCTGTGTTGTCTCTGTGTCGTCTCTGTGTCGTCTTTCCGACCCCGATCCGATACAGAGAGACGACACAGAGATGACACCCATATCACAACGATATCAAAACGAAACAGCTACTAGCAGAAACAGACAACCCAAAGACACCACGTCACCCAGACGACACAGAGCCGACACAGAGACGACACCCACTCGACACAGAGACGGCACAGACACAGAGACTACACTGAGACGACTCTGTGTGGTCTCTGTGTCGTCTCTGTGTCGTCTCTATGTCACAGAGACGACACAGAGACGACAAACAGACGACACAGAGACGACACAGACACAGAGACGACACAGACACAGAGACGACACAGCGACGACTCTGTGTCGTCTCTGTGTCGTCTCTGTGTCAACACAGAGACGACACCGAGACAAGTTACAGAGAAGACACAGAGACGAAACAGAGACGACACAGAGACGACACAGAGACGACACAGAGACGACGACACAGAGACGACACAGACATGACACAGAGACGACACAGAGACGACACAGAGACGACAAAGACACCGAGACGGCACATAGACGATAACGATAAGACACAGAGACGACACAGAGACGACACATAGACGAAACCTCCACACAGAAGACACATAGACGACTTTGTGTCTAATCATTTTCGATACAGAGACACCACAGAGAGACGACTCTTACAAGACACAGAGACGACACAGAGACGGCACAGAGACGGCACAGAGACGACAGAGAGCTGACATCTCTGTGTCGCTGTCTCTGTGTCGTCTCTGTGTCGACACAGAGACGATACAGAGAGACGACTGAGAGACGACACAGAGACGACACAGAGACGCCACAGAGAAGACACAGAGACGACACAGAGACGACACAGAGACGAACAACAGACGACACAGACACAGAGACGCCAAAGACACCGAGACGACTCTGTGTCGTCTCTGTGTCGTCTGTGTGTCGACACAGAGACGACACAGAGAGACGACATAGAGACGACACAGAGACGACACAGACACAGAGATGACACCGAGACGACTCTCGGGGTCGTCTATGGGTCGTCTCTGGGACACCGACACGAAACCGAGGGGACCCCGAGCCAACCCAGAACCACAGACGCCACCGAGACGACACTGTGTCGGCTCTGTGTCGTCTCTGTGTCTGTGTCGTCTCTGTGTTGACACAGAGACAACACAGAGAGATGACAAAGAGACGACACAGAGACGACACAGAGACGACACAGAGACGGCACAGAGACGACACAGAGACGACACAGCGACGACGACACAGAGACGACACAGAGACGACACAGAGACGACACAGACACAGAGACGACACAGAGACGACTCTCTTTGTCATCTCTGTGTCGTCTCTGTGTCGTCTCTGTGACAAAGAGACGACACAGAGACGACACAGAGACGACACAAACATAGAGATGACACAGAGACGACTCTGTTTCGGCTCGGTGTCGACACAGAGACGACACAGAGAGACGACAAAGAGACGACACAGAGACGACACCGAGAAGCCAGAGAGACGACAAAGAGACGACACAGAGACGATGACATAGATACGACACAGAGACGACCCGGAGACGACCCCGAGATGCCCCAGACCCAGAGACGACACAGAGAAGTCACAAACACCGAGACGACACAGAGACACCACTGTGTCGTCGCGGTGTCGAAACCGCGACTATACACAGAGCAGACACTGATACGACACAGAGACCAAAGAGAGACGACACAGAGACGTCACAGAGACGACAAAGACGACACAGAGACTCCACATAGACGACACATACACAGAGACGACACAGAGATCACTCTCTTTGTCATCTATATGTCGTCTCTGTGACACAGAGACGACACAGAGACGACACAAACACCGAGACGATACAGAGCCGACTCTGTGTTGTCTCTGAGTCGTCGCAGTGTAGGCTTTCTGACACAGAGACGACACAGAGAGATGACACAGACATGACACAGAGACGACACACAGACGACACAGAGACGACACAGAGACAACACAGAGACGACACAGAGACGACGACACACACACGACACCGAGACGACACAGAGACGACACAGAGACGACAAAGACACATAGAAGACACAGAGACGACACAGAGACGGAACAGTGACGACAAAGAGACGACAAAGAGACGACACAGACACAGAGACGACACAGAGACGACTCTGTGTCGTCTCTGTGTCGTCTCTATGACACAGAGACGACACATAGATGACACAGAGACCACACCGAGACGACCCAGAGACGATATAGACACAGAGACGACACATAGACGACTCTGTGTCGTCTGTGTGAAGACACAGAGACGACACAGAGACGACACAGAGAGACGACACAGAGACGACACAGAGACAGAGACGACACAGAGACGACTCTCTGTGTTGTCTCTGTGACAAAGAGACGACACAGAGTTGACACAGAGACGACACAGACACAGAGACGACACAGAGACGACTCTGTGTCGTCTCTGTGTCGACACAGAGACGACACAGAGAGACGACAAAGAGACGACACAGAGACGACACAGAGACGACACAGCGATGGCACAGAGACGACACAGAGACGAAACAGAGACGACGACCCCGAGACGACACAGAGACCACACAGAGACGACACAGAGACGACACAGACACAGAGACGACACAGAGACGGCACAAACCCAGAGACGACACAGAGACAACTCTGTGTCGTCTCTGTGTCGTCTCTGTGTCGACACAGAGACGATACAGAGAGGAGACACAGAGACGACACAGAGACCACAAGGAGACGACACACAGACGGCACAGAGACGACAGAGACGACACAGACACTACAACACACATACCACAAAGAGACGACACACAGACGACAAAGAGACGACACAGACACCGAGACGACACAGTGACGACACAGAGACGGCACAAATACTGCAAATAGACGACACAGAGACGACGACACAGAGACGACACAGAGACGACACAGACACAGAGACGACACAGAGACGACACAGACACAGTGACGACACAGAGACGACACAGAGACGACACAGAGACGACACAGAGACGACATAGAGACGGCACAGAGACGACACAGAGACGACACCGAGACGCCGACACAGCGACGACAAAGAGACCACACAGACACAGAGACAACACAGAGACGACACAGAGACGACACAGAGACGGAGACGACACAGAGACGACTCTCTGTGTCGTCTCTGTGTCGTCTCGGGGACACAGAGACGACCCATAGACAACACAGAGTCGACACAGAGACTACACAGAGACGACACATACACAGAGACCACACAGAGACATGACACAGAGACGACACAGAGATGACACAGAGACAACACAGAGACGGACCAGAAACGACACAGAGAAGACTCAGATAAGACGACCACTAAACGACAAAGAGACAACAAATACACGACGCCGAGACGCCAAATAGACAACACAGACAACCACACGACTACGAGATTACAAAGAGACTAAAAAGACACCGAGACTACCCCCATAGAATCCAACTATACTAAGCATAGACTACGACACAGAGACGACACCAAGACGACACATACACGATACAAAGACGACACAGAGACTACACAGACACAGAGACGACACAGACACATAGAAGACACCGAGACGGCACAGAGAGGACACAGAGACGACACAGAGACGACGACAAAGAGACTACACAGATACGACACAGAGAATACACATAGACGACCCAGAGACGACACAGACAGACGACCAGACAGACCCAGACACGACATAGAGACGACGTCTCTGTGTCTCTGTCTCTGTGTCGTCTCTGTGTCGGCCCAGAGGCGATACAGAGAGACGACATAGAGACTACACACAGACGACAGACACACGGACCCGAGATGCCACAGAGATGGCACAGAGACGGCACACAGACTACACATAGATTACACAGAAACGACACAGACCCAGACACGACACAGAGACGACAAAGACATAGAGACGACTCAGAGACGACTCTGTGTCGTCTCTGTGTCGTCTGTGCGTCGACACAGAGACGACACAGAGACGACGACACAGAGACGACACAGAGACGACACAGAGACGACACAGACACAGAGACGACACAGAGACGACTCTCTGTGTCGTCTCTGTGGCGTCACTGGGACACAGAGACGGCACAGAGTTGACACAGAGACGCCACAGACACAGAGACCACACAGAGACGACTCTGTGTCGTCACTTTGTCGTCACTGGTACGAGTCTTTTTCGTAACAGCTACTAACCCCAGATACGAAGCAGAGTATACAAACATACCACCCAGACAAGCGAAAGAGATGGTAGCAACACGACAAACAGACGACAAAGAGAAGATGACCCCGAGACGACCCAGAGACAGAGACGACACAGAGACTACACAGACACAGAGACGACACAGAGATGACTCTCTTTGTCGTTTCTGTGTCGTCTCTGTGACACAGAGACGACACATTTACTATACAGATACGACCCAGAGAGACGACACCGAGCATAAACACAGATGACAGAGAGATCAAACCCAGAAGGTACCGACACCGCACAGACTTGCCACAGAGACCACAAAGAGACGACACAGACACCGAGACGACACAGAGACGACACAGAGATGACACAGAGACTACACAGACACAGAGACGACACAGAGACGACACAGAGACGACACAGAGACGACACAGAGATGACACAGAGACGACACAGACACAGAGACGACACAGAGACGACTCTGTGTCGTCTCTGTTTCGTCTCTGTGACACAGAGACGACACATAGACGACACAGAGACGACACAGAGCCTACACAGAGAGACGACACAGAGACGACCCCGATCTGACACAGCTACATATGCGACAGAGACACGACTCTCTGTGTCGTCACTGTGTTGTCTCTGTGACACAGAGTCGACCAAGAGTTGACCCAGACCAGACCCAGACACAGATACGACCCCGAGACGACACAGTGTCGTCTCTGTGTCGTCTCTGTGTCGACACAGAGTCGACACAGAGAGTCGACACAGAGACGACAGAGAGACGACACAGAGACGACACAGACCAGGCAGAGAGACGACAAAGATACCAAAAAGATACGACTACGAAGAGCTGACAAAGACACCACCAAGATACGACAAAGAGACGACACAGACACAGAGAAGACACAGAGACGGCACAATCACCGATACGACACAGAGACAACTCTGTGTATTCTCTGTGTCTTCTCAGTGTAAAAACCGAGACGATACAGAGACTAGACACAGAGACGACACAGAGACCACATCGACACGACACCGACACGGCACACATAAGAAAGAGACTACACAGATACGACACCCATACGACAACGACACAGAGATGACACCGAGAGGCCTCTCTCTGTCTTATCGGATTCTTCTATGTCACACTGCGCCGACACAGACACGACCCAGACACGCAACAACCCCCCCCACTATCCCGACACGACTCTGTGTTGTATCTGTGGCGTCGATTTTTCGTCTGTCCGCCCCAGCGACGCCCCAGAGAGACGACACAGAGACGACACAGAAACGACACAGAGACGACACAGAGACGGCAGAGAGACGACACAGAGACGACACAGTGCCGAAGACACATACACGACCCAAAGACGACACAGAGCCGACACAGAGACGTCACAGACACAGAGACGACACAGAGACGACACAGAGACGTCACAGAGACGACACAGAGACGACAAAGAGACGACACACACACCGAGACGACACAGAGACGACTCTGTGTCGTCTCTGTGTCGTCTCTGTGACACAGAGACGACATATAGATGACACGTCGACACAGAGACGACACAGAGTCGTCTCTGTGTCGTCTCTGTGTCGTCTATGTGTTGTCTCTGTGTCACAGAGACGACACAGAGAGTCGTCTCTGTGTCTGTGTCGTCTCTGTGTTGTCTCGGGGTCGACTCTGTGTCGTCGTCTCGGTGTCGACTCTGTGGCGTCTCAGTGGCGTCTCTGTGTCGTCTCTGGGTCGTCTCTGTGTCATCTCTCTGTGTCGTCTCTGTGTCGACACAGAGACGACACAGAGACGACACAGAGTCGCCTCTGTGTCGTTTCTGTGTCTGTGTCTTCTCTGTGTGTCGTGTCTGTGTCTGTGTTGTCTGTGTGTCGTCTGTTTGTCTTATGGGTGTCGTCTAGTTTTAGTCGTCTAGGGGTAGTCTCTGTGACGTCTCTGTGTCGTCTCTGTGTCGTCTCTGTGTCATCTCTCTGTGTCGTCTCTGTGTCGTCTCTCTGTATCGCCTCTGTGCCGTCTCGGTGTCGTCTCTGGGTCGTCACTGTGTCGTCTGGGGGTCATCTCTGTGTCTGTGTCGTCTCTGTGTCGTCTCTGTGTCGTCTCAGTGTCAGTGAGCCGCCTCTGAGACACGTCTCTGTGTCGTCTCTGTGTCTGAGTCTTCTCTGTGTCGTGGCTTTTGCGTGTGATCGTGGGCGGCTCTGCGGCGGATCTGTAGTGTATCAGTGTCGTCTCTGTGTCGTCTCTGTTTCATCTCGCTGTGTGGTCTTTGTTTCGACACAGAGACGACACTGAGTCGTCTGTGTGTCGTCTCGGTGTCTTTTTGGGCGGTGTGTGGTCTCTGTGTCTTCTCTGTGTAGTGTATGTGTCGTCGTGTCTGTGTCTGTCTCTGGTTCGTCACTGTGTCGTCTCTGTGTCGTCTGTGTGTCGTATCTTTGTCTTCTCTGTGTCGTCTATGTGTTTTGTCGGTTTCTTGTTCATCTCTCAGTGGTCTCTGTGTCATATATGTGTCATCTCTGTGTCTTCGTCTCTGTGTCTGTCTCTGTTTCGTCTCTGTGCCGTCAATGTGTCGACTTAGTTTCGTCTCTGTGTTGTCTCTCTGTGTCGTCTCTGTGTCGACACAGAGATGACACAGAGACGACACAGAGACGACACAGCGAGTCGGCTTTGTGTCTGTGTCGACTCTGTGTCGTCTAGGTGTCGTCGTCTCGGGGTCGTCTCGGTGTCATCTCTGTGACATCTCTGTGTCGTCTCTGTGTCGTCTCTGTGGCGTCGTCTCTTGGTCGTGTCTGGGTCGTCTCTGTGGCGTCTCTGGGTCGTCTCTGTGTCGTCTCTGTGTCATCTCTGTGTCGTCTCTCTGTTTCGTCTCTGTGTCGACACAGAGACGACACAGAGACGACACGAGAGACACAGAGACGACACAGAGCCGTCTCGGTGTCGTCTCTGTGTCGTCTCGGTGTCTTCTCTGTGTCGTCGCTCTGGGTCGTCTGTGTGTCGACACCGTGACGACACAGAGTCGTCTCTGTGTCTGTGTCGTCTCTGTGTTGTCTCTGTGTCTGTGTCGTCTCTGTGTAGTCTCTGTGTCGTCGTCTCTGTGTCGTCTCTGTGTCGTCTCTGTGCCGTCTCTGTGTCGTCTCTGTGTCATCTCTGTGTCGTCTCACTGTGTCGTCTCTGTGTTGACACAGAGACGAAACAGAGTAGTGTCTGTGGGTGTGTCGACTAGGTTTAGTCTCTGTGCCGTCTCTGTGTCGTCTCTTTGTCGTCTCTGTGTCGTCGTCTCTGTGTCGTCTCTGTGTCATCTCTCTGTGTCGTCTCTATGTCGACACAGAGACGACACAGAGACGAAACAGAGTCATCTCTGTGTCGTCTCTGTGTCTGTTTAGTCTTTGTGTCGTCTCTGTGTCGTCGTCTCTGTGTCTGTCTCTCTGTAGTCTCTCTGTAGTCTTTGGGTCGTGTCGGTGTAGTCTCTGTGTATTCTGATTGTATGTGTCGTCTGTTGTCCTATTCTGGGCCGTCTAGGTGTCGTCGTCTCTTTGTAATGTCGGTGTCTTCTCTGTTCTGTCTCTGTTTCGGCTGTGTTGCGTCTCTGTGTCGTCTCTAGGTGTGGTGTCTATGTCCACAAAGAGATGACACAGAGACGACAAAGAGTCGACATATAGTCGTCTCGGTGTCGTCTCTGTGTCTGTGTCGTCTCTGTGTCTGTCTCTCTGTCGTCTCTGTGTCGCCTCTGTGTCACAGAAATGACACAGAGACGACACACAGACGACACAGAGAGTCGTGTCTGTGTCGTCTCTGTGTCTGTGTCGTCTCTGTGTCGTTTCTGTGAAGTCTGAGTGTAGTCTCTGTGTCGTCTCAGTTTCTGTGCCGTCTCGGGTTCGTCTATGGGTCATCTATGTGTGGTCGTCTGTGGGTGGTCTCTGTGTTGTCTCTGTGCCGTATCTTTGTAGTCTCTTTGTAGTTTCTGTGTCGTCTCTCTGTGTCGTCTCTGTGTCGACAAATAGATGACACAGAGACGACAAAGAGACGACAAAGAGTCGTCTCGGTGTCGTCTATGTGGATGTGTCGTCTCTGTGTCGTCTCGGTGTCGTCTCTGTGTCGCCTCTGTGTCACAGAGATGACACAGAGACGACACAGAGACGACACAGAGAGTCGTCTCTGTGTCGTCTCTGTGTCTGTGTCGTCTCTGTGCCGTTTCTGTGTCGTCTGTGTGTCGTCTCTGTGTCGTCTCTCTGTTTCTTCTCTGTGTCGACACAGAGACGACACAGAGACGACACAGAGTCGTCTCTGTGTCGTCACAGAGACGACACAGAGACGACACAGAGTCGTCTCTGTGTCGTCTCTGTGTCTGTGTCGTGTGTTAGTCGTCTATCTGTGGTCTCTCTGTCGTCTCTGTTTTGTCGTCTCTTTTTCCTCTCTTTGTCGTCTCTGTCACTTCTCTTTCTCGTCTCTTTGTGGTGTCTGTGTCTTCTCTCTGTGTCATCTCTGTGTCGTCTCGGTGTCTGTGTCGTCTCGGTGTAGTCTTGGTGTCGTGGCTGTGGTGGCTGCTCGGTGTCGTCTCTAGCTCATCTCTGGGACGACTATGTGTCGTCTCTGTGTTGTCTCTGTGTCGTCTCTCTGTGGAGTCTCTATGTCGGCTCTGTGTCGTGTGTGTTTCGTCTCGATGTCGTCTCGAATTTTCGCCTCGGTGTCGACACAGAGACGACACAGAGACGACACATAGTCGTCTCGGTGTCGTCTCTGTGTCTGTGTCGTCTCTGTGTCACAGAGAAGACACAGAGAGTCGTGTCGGTATGGTCACGGTGTCGGTGTCGTCTCTGTGTCGTCTCTGGGCCGTCTCGGTGTCTTCGTCTCTGTGGCGTCTCGGGGTGGTCTCTGGGGCGTCGTGTCGGTCTCTGCTCTTGGGCTTCGCTGGGCCTACGCGGGGGCGTCGGGGTGTCGACAGGGGGTCCGGTGGGTTGAGGAGCTCGCGGGCGGCTCGGTGTCGACACAGAGACGATAAAGATTTTACACTGAGTCGTCTCGGTGCTGTCTCGGTGTAGTCTCTGTGTCACAGAGACGACACAGAGACGACACAGAGAGTCGTCTCTTTGTCGTCTCTGTGTCTGTGTCGTCTCTGTGTCGTTTCTGTGCCGTCTCTGTGCCGTCTCGGTGTCGTCTCTGTGTCGTCTCTGTGTCTGTGTCGTCTCTGTGTCGTCCCAGTGTCGGCTCGGTGTCTGTGTCGGCTCTGTGTCGTCTCGGTGTCGTCGTCTCTGTGTCTATCGTCTCTGTCTTGTCTCTCTGCGGTCTCTGTGTCGTGTCTGTGTCGTCGGGGTGTATTCTCTGTGTCGACTCTCAGGGTCGTCTAGGTGTCACATAGACGACACAAATAAGACCCCGAGTCGGCTCGGGGTGGTCTCGGTGTCACAGAGACGACACAAAGACGACACAGAGAGTCGTGTAGGTTTCGTCTCTGGGTCGGTGTCGTCTCTGTGTCGTCTGGGTGTCGTCGGATCTGGGTCGTCTCGGTGCCGTCTGGGTGTCGTCTCTGTGTCGTCTCTGTGTCGTCTCTCTGTGTAGTCTCTCTGTCGACACATAGACGAAAAAGAGACTCCACCCAGAAGACACAAAGTCGTGGAGGTTTCGTAGATGGGTAGGTGTGGGGTATGTTTCACAGAGACGACACTGAGAGTCGTCGCGGTGTCATATCTGTGTCGTTGTCGTCTCTGTGGCGGGTACGGGTCGTGTCTGTGTCGTCGTCTCTGTGTAGTCTCTGTGTCTCTGTCGTCTCTGAGTCGTCTCTGTGTCGTCTCTTTTTCGTCTCTGTGTCGTCTCTGTGTCGTCTCTCTGTGTCGTCTCTATGGCAACAAAATTAGGACACATAGACGACACAGAGAGTCATGTATGTTTCGTGTCAGGTTCTTGTTAGTCTCGGTGTAGTCTCGGTATCGTTTCTGTTTCGTCATCTCTGGGTCGTCTCTGCGTCGTCTCGCTGTGGCGTCTCTGTGCCGTCACAGACCCGACAAACAGACGACCCAGAGTCGTCTCTGTGTCGTCTTTGTGTCTGTGTCGTCTCTGTGTCGTCTATGTGTCGTCTCTGTGTCGTCTCTCTGTGTCGTCTCAGTGTCGACACAGAGACGACAAAGAGACGACACAGAGTCGTGTCTGTGTCGCCTCTGTGTCTGTGTCGTCTCTGTGTCGTCTCTGTGTCGTCTCTCTGTGTCGTCTTTGTGTCGTCTCTGTGTCACCCAGACGACACAGAGAGGACACAGAGAGTCGTCTCTGTGTCATCGCTGTGTCTGTGTCGTCTCTGTTTCGTCTCTGTGTCGTCGTCGCTGTGTCGTCTCTGTGCCGTCTCTGTGTCGTCTCTGTGTCGTCTCTGTGGCGTCTCTGTGTCGTCTCTCTGTGTCGTCTATGTGTCGTCTCTGTGTCACAGGGAGGACACAGAGACGACACTTAGTGTCGTCTCTGTGTCGTATGGGGCTGTGGGTCGTGTGTGTTTGGTTTAGGGGTGGTCTCTTTGTCTGCTTCGCGGTGCAGTATCTGTGGCGTTTCTGTGTCGTCTTGCTGTGCCGTCTATGTGTCGTCTTTGTGTCTTCTCTGTGCCGGATCGGTGTCGTCTCTATGTGTCGGCTTTGTGTAGTCTCGGTGTAACAGGGACGACACAGAGACGACACAGAGAGTCGTCTCTGTGTCGTCTCTGTGTCTGTGTCGTCTCTGTGTCGTCTCTGTACACAGAGACGACACAGAGACGACGACACAGAGACGACACAGAGACGACACAGACACAGAGACGACTCTCTGTGTCATCTCCGTGTCGTCTCTGTGACACAGAGACGACAAAGAGAGACGACACAGACGACACAGACACAGAGACGACACAGACACAGAGACGACACAGAGACGACACTGAGACAAAACAGAGACGATGACACAGAGACGACACAGAGACGACGCAGAGACGACACAGAAACGACTTGTGTCGTCTCTGGGTCGTCTCTGTGTCGTCTCTGTGTCGTCTCTTTGTCGACACAGAGACGAAACAGAGAGACGACACAAAGACGACACAGAGACGACACAGAGACGACACACACATGGCACAGCGACCCCACCGATCCGAGACAGCCAATCCAACACCTAGACGACACAGAGACTCAACCGAGACGACACAGACACAGAGCCTACAACTTGAAGACACAGAGACGACACAGAGACGACACAGCGCCGAACACCAGACGCAACCTAAACAGCGACTACACAGAGACGAACCCGAGAAGACACCGAGACGACACAGAGAAGGCCCAAAGCCGACACATAGACGACTCATAGTAGACTCCACAGACACTCCCCCTACCCCGACACTACAACTACACACCCATTAGACGACACAGAGACGACACAGAGACGACACAGACCCCGAGACGCCCACGAACCCGCTCCGACCAAGCGCCACCCACGAACCACCCACCCCACCCCAAGACGACCCCGACCCGACACCGCGCCTACCCAGAGACGCCACGGACACGTCACAGAGCCGACGAAACACCGACGTCTCAGCGTGGTCTCAGTGTGGGCTCTGTGTGATCTCATGGTTGACACTGAGACGACCCCCAGAGACGACACTGAGACGACACAGAGATTAAACCGAGAAGACACAGAGACGGCTTGGCGACGACACCGCGCCGACACAGAGACGACGACAACGCGACGACACCGACACCGCGACGACACCGAGACGACTCTCTTTATCGTCTCTGTGTATTCTGTGTGACCCAAAGACGACACAGAGTCGACATATACACGAAGACGACTCAGAGACGTTTCTGTGTCTTCTCGGTGGTGTCTCTGTTTCGACACAGAGACGACACACAGAGACGACACAGAGACGAAACATAGACGACACAGATACGGCACAGAGACGACACAGATACAAAACAGAGACGACTCTGTTTCGGCGACGACACAGACACGACACAGAGACGACACAGAGACGACCCAGAGACGACCCAGACACAGAGATGACACAGACACGACTCTGTGTCGTGTCTGTGTCGTCTCTGTGTCGTCTTTGTGTCGACACAGAGACGAGACAGAGAGAAGACAAAGCGACTACACATAGAGACGCAAACACTATTAAAAAGTGTCGGAAAAGAGTCGTTACATAGTCTTAACAAATACGACGATAAAGAGACCAACACGACATGACAAAGACACAGAGACGAAAAAGCCCAAGAGCTGCAAAAGTCACGACTCAGTGTGTCGACTATGTGCCAAATCTAAGACTCCGATACAAAAAAAACACAGAGACGACACCGAGATGGCCCATAGAGACCACACAGAGACGACACCGCGGCGACACAGAGACGGCACAGAGACGACGACACAGAGACAACACCGAGATGACACAAAGAGACGACACAGAGACAACACAGAGACGACACAGAGACGACACAGAGACGACACATAGACGACACAGAGACGACACAGAGACGACGAAACAGACACGAAACTGAGACAACTACACCGTGACGAAATAGAGAATACACAGATATGAAACATAGACGACACAGACACAGCTCTGAAATACCGATTACTCTTTTTGGCTAAACTTGGACGACTCTTGGACACAGGTATTACCACCCGACGACACAGACACCGAGACGACCCAGCGATGACAGAGTGACTTCTATGTGTCGTTTCTGTGTTGTCTCTGTGGTGTAACAGAGAGGACACAGAGAGACGACACAGATACGACACAGATACGACACAGACATGGCCAAGAGATCACACAGAGACGCCACAGATACCACAACACCGAGACGACACCGACACGACACACAGACAACAAAGCAACCCACACGGCCCAGAGACGGCAACGAGAATACAGAGAGACGACACAAAGACGACACAGACACAACAATACAGAGACGACACAGAGACGACACATACACGACACAGACACATAGACGACACAGAGAGACAACACAGATAAGACACAGAGACGACACAGAGACGAAACAGAGACGTCACAACGACGACACAGAGACGACCCAGAGACGAAGCCCCCTAGACGACAACGAGACGACCCAGACAAAGACACGACACCGACACAACAAACACACAGAGACGACACACAGAACACACAGACACCGAGACGACACACAGAGACGACACAGAGACGACCCAGAGACGACACAGAGACGGCACAGAGACGAAACCGAGACGACAACGACCCGACACCGCGACGACGACACAGAGACGACACAGAGACGACACAGACACGACACCGAGACGACGACACAGACACGAACCCAAGACGACGACACAGAGACGACACAGAGACGACACAGAGTCTACTAAGACACAGAGACGACACCGAGATAACACAGAGACAACACAGACACAGAGACGACATAGAGACAACTCTGTGTCGTCTCTGTGTCGTCTCTGTGACAAAGAGACGACACAGAGACGACAAAGAGACGACACAGACACAGAGACGCCACCGAGAATACACTCAGACGGCAAAGAGACGACACCCAGACGAAGACACAGAGACGACAAAGAAACGACACAGACACAGAGACGACACAGATACGACACAGACACAGAGACGACACAGAGACGACACAGAGAGTCGTCGCTGTGTCTGTGTAGTCTGTGTGTTGTGTGTGTCGTCGTGTTGGTTTAGTCTCTGTGTCGTCTCTGTGTCGTATCTGGGTCGTGACTGTGTTGTATCTGTGTCGTCTCTGTTTCGTCTCTGTGTCGTCTCTGTGTCGTCTCGGTGTAGTCGTCTCTGTGTCGTCTCTGTGTCGTCTCTTTGGAGTCTCGGTGTGGTGTCTGTGTGGTGTCTGTGTCGTGTCGGTGTCGGTTCTCTGTGTCGTCTCTGTGTCGACACTCACACGACACACAGAGTCGTCTCTGTGTCGTCTCTGGGTCTGTGTCGTCTCTGTGTCGTCTATGTGTCGTCGTCTCTGTGTCGTCTCTGTGGCGTCTGTGTGTGGTCTGTGTGTGGTGTCTGGGTCTTCTGTCTGGGTGGAATCTGTGTCGACACTGCGTCGACACAGAGAGTCGTCTCTGTATAGTCGCGGTATCGGTGTAATCTCGGTTTCGTCTCTGTGTCGTCGCTTGTGGGTCTTCTATTTTTCGTATCTTGTCAGGATCTGTGTCTTCTCGGGGTCATCTCTTTGTCTTCTCTCGGTGTCGGATATGTTTAATCTCGGTGTCGTCTCTGTGACACAGACACAGAGCCTACACCTCCCCGACTAGGTTGCTAAGGTGTTACGTTAATTTTTATTAAAAGTGTGTACACTGAGCGTCGCCAGAGATCCCAAACCGATAAGCACCTGATACTAAAACCAGACGGCCACGGCCCGACCCCCACGAGAAAACGCCACGCCCCCACCGCGCCGCCAAAGAGCCGACAACGACACGACACAGAACACGAGCCCACCAAGAGCCTACACAGAGACGACCCAGAGACGACACAGAGACGGCACAAAGACGATGACACAGAGACGACACAGAGACGACACAGAGACGACACAGACACAGAGACGACACAGAGAGACGACACAGAGACGACACAGAGACGGCACAGAGACGACAAAGAGACGACACAGACACGACACCGAGACGACAAAGACCAGACGACACATAGAAGATAAATACACTACAACCATAAATAGATGAAACCGAGACAACACAGACCCAGGCAAGACACCTACACGCCAAAGACACAGAGCCGATCCAGACAAGAAACAGACACTAACAGCCGACCAACACGCGAATGCAAAGACCCTACGACTAGACGCATACGAGACGAACCCGACACGACGACACAGAGACGACACAGACCCTACCCCGAGACTACAACCCATACAAGACCACCAGAAGACGACACAGAGACGACACAGAGACGACACAGAGACGACACAGACACAGAGACGACACAGAGATTACACAGAGACAACACATACACTGAGACGACATATAGACGACTCTGTTTCGTCTCTGTGACACAGAGACTACCCAGAGACTACAAAGAGACGCCACAGACACCTATACGACAAATAGACGACCCAGACACGGCAAAGATACTAATACTACACGAAGACACAGAGAATACCCATACCTGACACAGACACAGAGACGACACAGATACGACACAGACACAGAGACGACACAGAGACGACACCGAGAGTCGTCTCGGTGTCTGTGTCGTCTCTGTGTCATCTGTGGGTTGTCTGTGTCGTCGTCTCTGTTTCGTCTCTGTGTCGTCTCTGTGCCGTCTCTGTGTCGTCTCGATGTTGTCTATGTGTCTTCTCTTTTTCGTCTCTGTGTCGTCTCTGTGTCATCTTTGTGTCGTCGTCTCTGTGTCGTCTCTGTGTCGTCTCTGAGCCGTCGCTGTGTTGTCTCTGTGTCGTCTCTATGTCGTCTTTGTGTCTTCTCTGTGTCGTCTCTGTGTCTGTGTCGTCTCTGTGTCGTTTCTGTGTCTTCGTCTCTGTGTCGTCTCTGTGTCGTCTCTTTGTCGTCTCTGTGTGGTCTCTGTGTCTTCTGTCTGTGTCGTCTCTGTGTCGACACTGTGACTACACAGAGAGTCGTCTCTGTGTCGTCTCTGTGTCTGTGTCGTGTCTGTGTCGTCTCTGTGTCGTCTCTGTGTCGTCGTCTCTGTGTCTTCTCTGTGGCGTCTATGTTTCGTCTCTGTGTCGTCTCTGTGTCGTCTCTCTGTGTCGTCTCTGTGTCATCTCTGTGTCGTCTCTGTGTCACAGAGACGACACAGAGAGTCGTCTCTGTGTCGTCTCAGTGTCGTCTCTGTGTCGTCGCTGTGTCGTCTCTGTGGCGTCTCTGTATCGTCGTCTCTGAGTCATCTCTGTGTCGTCTCTGTGCCGTCTCTGCGTCGTCTCTGTGTCGTCTCTGTGTCGTCTCTGTGTCGTCTCTCTGTGTCGTCTCTGTGTCGACACAGAGACGACACAGAGACGACGCAGAGACGACACAGAGACGACACAGAGTCGTCTCTGTGTCGTCTCTGTGTATGTGTCGTCTCGTTGTCGTCTTGGTGTCGTCTTTTCGGTCTCTGTTGCGTGTCTGTGCCATCTAAGGGGCTGCTCGGTGTAGGAGTGGTGGAGTCGCTTTGTAGTCGTGGCTGTGGCAGCTCTCTTTCGTCTCTGAGACGGGTGGGTGTTTTCTAGGTGTCGTCTAGGTGTCGTCTCTCTGTCGTATCGCTGTGTCGTATGTGTGTCGAAACTGAGACGACACTGAGACGACACAGAGTCGTCTCGGTGTCGTCTCTCTGTCGTCGTGTCGTTGTCTTCTCTGTGTCTTTTGTCTTTCTTCGCGTATGTGTCATATCTTTTCCGACTAGGTGTCGTGGCTTTGTCGTCTCTGTGTCTGTGTCTTCTCTGTGTAGTCTTTGTGTCGTCTCTGTGTCACAGATACGACAACGAGTCGAAACCGAGTTGTCTCTATGTCGTCTCTGTGTCTGTGTGGTCTCTGTGTTATCTCTGTGTCGTCTCTGTGTCTTTGTCGTCTCTGTGTCGTCTCTGTGTCGTCTCTGTGTCGTCTCTGTGTCGTCGTGTCGGTGTCGTGTCTGGGTCGACTCTGTGACGTCTCTGTGTCGTCTCTATGTCGTATCTGTGTCGTCTCGGTGGCGTATCTCGGTGTCGTCGCTGGGTCGACACAGAGACGACACAGAGACGACACCGAGGCGTCTCTGTGTCGTCTCGGTGTCTGTGTCGTCTCTGTGTCGTCTCTGTGTCACCGAGACGACACTGAGATGACACTGAGAGTCGTCTCTGTGTCTGTGTCGTCTCTGTGTCACATAGATGACGCAGAGTCGACCCAGAGTGTCGTCTCTGTGTCGTCTCGGTGTCTGGGTCGTCTCCGTGTCGTCGCTGTGTCGTCTCTGTGTCGTCTCTGTGTCTGGGTAGACGCTTTGTCATCTCTGTGTCGTCTCTGTGTCGTCTCTGTCTCGTCTCTGTGTCGTCGTCTCTGAGTCATCTCTGTGTCGTCTCTTTGCGGTCTCTGTGTCTTCTCTGTGGCGTCTCTGTGTCGTCTCTGTGTCGTCTCTCTGTGTCGTTTCTGTGTCGACACAGAGACGACACAGAGACGACGCAGAGACGACACAGAGACGACACAGATTCGTCTCTGTGTCGTCGTTGTGTCGGTGTCGTCTCTGTTTCTGTGTCGTCTCTTTGTCGTCTCTTTGTCGTCTCTGTGTCGTCGGTGTGTCGTCGTCTCTGTCTCTGTGTTGTCTCTGTGTCGACACAGAGACGACACAGAGAGACGACACAGAAACGACACAGAGACGACACAGAGACAACACAGAGACGACACAAAGAGTCGTCTCTGTGTCGTCTCTGTGTCGTCTCTGTGTCGTCTCTGTGTCGTCGTCTATGTGTCGTCGTGTAGTCTCTGTGCCGTCTCTGTGTCGTCTATGTGTCGTCTTTGTGTCGTCTCTGATTCGTCTCTGTGTCTGTGTAGTATATGTGTGTTCGTGTCTGTGTCGTCTCTGTGTCGTCTCTGTGCCGTCTCTGTGTCGTCTCTGTGTCGTCTCTGTGCAGTCTCTGTGTCGTCTCTGTGTCGTCTCGGTGTCGTCTCGGGGTGGTCGCTGGGTTGTCTCTGTGTCGGGTCGGTGTAGTCGTCTCTGTGTCGAATGTGTGCCGTCACTGTGCCGTCTCGGGGTCGTCTCTGTGTCGTCTCTGTGTCTTCTAGGGGTCGTCTCTGTGTGTCGTCTCTGTGTCTTCACAGTGACGACACAGAGACGTCTCTGTGTCGTATCTGTGGCGGTGTCGTCTCGGGGGCGTCTCGGGGTCTGTGTCGTATCTGGTGCAGAGACGCCTCATAGTGTCGTCTTGGTGGCGGCGCTGTGTCTGTGTCGTCTCTGTGTCGTCTCTGTGTCGTCTCTCGGGAGAGGCTGTGTGGAGGAACATTGTAAAATAAGAGTCGACAAACAGACGACACAGAGTGGAGTGTCTGGTTCGTGTCGGGGGGTGTGTCGTCTCGGTGTCGTCTCTGTGCCGTCTCTGTGCCGTCTCTGTGTCTTCTCTGTGTCGTCTGTGTGTCTTCTCTCTGTGTCTTTTCTGTGACGACACACAGAACACACTGAGACGACACAGAGTCGTCTTTGTGTCTGTGTCGTCTCTGTGTCGTCTCTGTGTCTGTGTCGTCTCTGGGTCGTCTCTGTGTCGTCGTCTCTGTGTCGTCTCTGTGTCGTCTCTGTGCCGTCTCTGTGCCGTCTCTGTGTCGTCTCTGTGTCGTCTCTCTGTGTCGTCTCTGTCTCGACACACAGACGACACAGAGACGACACAGAGTCGTCTTTTTGTCGTCTCTGTTTCTGTGTCGTCTCTGTGTCGTCTCGGTGTCGTCTCGGTGTCTTCTCTGTGTCGTCATCTCTGAGTAGTCTCTGTTCCGTCTATGTGTAGTCTCTGAGTAGGCTCTGTGTCTACTATGTGTCGTCTCTGTGTCTGTGTCGTGTCTGTGTCCTCTCTTTGTCGTCTCTGTGTCTTCTCTGTGTCACCTAGACTACACCGAGACGACACAGAGACGACACTGAGAGTCGTCTCTGTGTCGTCTCTGTGTCTGTGTCGTCTCTGTGTCGTCTCTGTGTCGTCGGCTTTGTGTCGTCTCTGTGTCGTCTCTGTGCCGTCTCTGTGTCGTCTCTGTGTCGTCTCTGTGTCGTCTCTCTGTGTCGTCTCTGTGTCGACACAGAGACAACACAGAGACGACACAGAGACGACACAGAGTCATCTCTGTGTCATCTCTGTGTCTGTGTCGTCTGTGTGTCGTCTCTTTGTCTGTGTCGTCTCTGTGTCGTCTCTGTGTCGTCTCTGGGTAGACGTCTCTGTGTCCTCTCGGCTTCGACTCTGTGCCGTCTCGGTGTCGTGTCTCTGTGGTCTCTGTGTCGTGTCTGTGTGGTCTCGCTGTGTAGTCTCTGTGTCTGTCTCATCTCTGTGCCGTCTCTGTGTCGTCTTTGTGTCGTTTCTGTGTCGTCTCTGTGTCTTTTTTCTGTGTCGTCTCTGTGTCGACACAGAGACGACACAGAGACGACACTGTGTCGTCTCTGTGTCATTTCTGTGTCTGTGTCGTCTCTTTGTTGTCTCTGTGTCGTCTCTGTGTCGTCTCTGTGTCGTCGTCTCTGTGCCATCTCTGTGCCGTCTCTGTGTCGTCTCTTTGTCGTCTCACTGTGTCAAAGAGAAAGAGACGACAAAGAGACGACTCTCTGTGTCGTCTCTGTGTCACTGTGTCGTCTCAGTGACAAAGAGACGACACAGAGACGACACAGACACAGAGACGACACAGACACAGAGACGACACAGAGATGACACAGAGACGACACATAAACGACACAGAGACGACAGAGAGACGACACAGAGACGACGACACCGAGACGACACAGAGACGACCCCGAGACGACACCCCCACGACCCAGACACGACCCAGACACAGAGACGCCCCAGACACGACACTGTGAGACGACTCGGTGCCACAGACATGACACCTCGACGTCTCTGTGTCGTCTCTGTGTCTTCTCTTTGTCGTCACTGTGTCGACACAGAGACGACACAGAGAGACGACACAGAGACGACAAAGAGACGACACAAAGACGGCAAAGAGACGACACAGAGACAACATAGAGACGACGACCCAGAGACGACACAGAGACGACACAGAGACGACACAGAGACGACACAGAGACGAAACCGAGACGACTCTGTGTCGTCTCAGTGTCGAAAAAGAAACAACACAGACAGACGACACAGAGACGAAAAAGAGACGACACAGAGACGGCACCGAGACGACACAGACACGACACAGAGACGACGACACAGAGACGACACAGAGATGACACAGACACAGAGACGACACATAGACGACTCTCTGTGTCAGCTCTGTGTCGTCTCTGTGACAGAGATAAGACACATAGACGACAAAGACATGGCACAGAGATGACACAGACACATAGACGACTCAGAGACGGCACAGGTACGACGAAACAGAGATGACACAAACATGACACAGACACACAGATAACATAGAGACGACTCTCTGAGTCGTCTATGTGACACAGAGACGACCCCCAACCCGACACCACACACACACGACACTGTGTCGTCTCTGTGTCGTCTCTGTGTCTGTGTCGTCTCTGTGTCGTCTCTGTATCGTCTCTGTGTCGTCATCTCTTTGTCACCTCTGTGTCGTCTCTGTGCCCTCTCTGTGGCGTCTCTGTATCATCGCTGGGTCTCTGGAGTCTCTGAGTTGTGTCGGGGTCGTCTCGGGGGCGTCGATGTGGCGTCGTGTCTGTGTCGTCTCTGTGTCGTCTCTTTGCCGTCTCTGTGTCGTCAATGTGTCGCCTCTGTGTCGTCTCTGTGTCGTCGCTGTGTTGTCTCTGTGTCGTCTCTCTGTGTCGTCTCTGTGTTGACACAGAGATGACACAGAGACGACACAGAGACCACACAGAGACGACACAGATACGGCAAAGAGAAGACACAGAGACTACACAGAGACGACCACACAGAGACGACACAGAGACGACACAGATACGACACAAAGACGACAAAGACACAAAGACGACACAGAGACGACTCTGTGTCGTTTCTGTTTCGACATAGAGACGACACAGAGAGACGACACATAGACGACTCAGAGAAGACACACAGAAGGCACATAAAAGAAACAGAAACGACAAAGAGACGAAGCAAACAATAAGACCAAGAGACCACAAAGAGACTACACCGAGACGACAAAGAGACCACACAAACACAGAGACGACACAGAGACGACTCTGTGTCGTCTCTGTGTCGTCTCTGTGACGACACAGAGACGCGACACAGAGAGTCGTCTCTGTGTCGTCTCTGTGTCTGGGTCGTCTCTGTGTCATCTCTGTGTCGTCATCTTTGTGTCGTCTCTGTGCCGTCTCTGTGTCTTCTCGGGGTCGTCTCGGTGTCGTCTCTCTGTGTCGGCTCGGTGTCGACACTGAGACGACACAGAGACGACACAGAGAGTCGTCTCTGTGTCGTCTCTGTGTCTGTGGCGTCTCTGTGTCGTGTCTGTGTCGTCTCGGTGTCGTCGTCTGTGGATCGTCTCTGTGTCGTCTCTGTGCCGGCTCTGTGGCGTCTCTGGGTCGTCTCTGTGTCGTCTCTCGGTGTTGTCTCTGTGTCTGTGTCGTCTCTGTGTCGTCTTTGTGTCACCTCTGGGTCAAAGAGACGACACAGAGACAAAACTAAGAGTCGTCTCTCTGTCGTCTCTTGGGCGGTGTCGTCTAGGTGTCGGCTCGGTGTCGTCTGGGTGTAGTCGCTTGGTCGTCGTCTCTGTGGCGTCTCTGTGCCGTCTCTGTGTCGTTTCTGTGTCGTCTTTGTGTCGTCTCTGTGTCGTCTCTCTGTGTCGTCTATTTGTCGAAACAGAGAAGACCCGGAGACGAAACAGACATGCCACTGAGTCTTCGGGTTGGCGTCTCGTGGTGGGGGTCAGGTGGTTGTCGGCTCGTTGTCGTCTCGTGGTCGTCACGGTTCCCCAGTGACTACACGGAGACAACACAGAGAGTCGGCTTGCAGTCGTCTCAGTGTCTGTGTAGTCTCTGTGTCGTCTTGTAGGAGTATTCTCTGTGTCGTCTCTGTGCCGTCTCTGTGTCGTCTCTTTGTCGTCTATGTGGCTTCTCTCTGTGTAGTCTCTGGGTCCACACAGAGACGACACATAGAAGACACAGAGACGACACAGAGTCATCTCTGTGTCGTCTCTGTGTCTGTGTCGTCTTTGTATCGTATCGTTGTCACAGAGAAGACAAATTGAAGACAACGAGAGTCGTATCTGTGTCGTCTCTGTGTCGGTGTCGTCTCTGTATCGTCTCGGTGTCGTCTCTGTGTGGTGTTGGTGTCGTCGTCTCTGTGCAGTCTCTGTGTCGTCTCTTTGTCGTCTCTGTGTCGTCTCTGTGTCGTCTCTGTGTCGTCTCTCTGTGTCATCTCTGTGTCGACACAGAGACGACACACAGACGACACAGAGTCATCTCGGTGTAGTCTCTGTGTCATCTCGGTGTCACAGAGACGACACAGAGACGACACAGAGAGTCATCTCTGTGTCGTCGTCTCTG
>NC_142796.1:83154710-83220734 GCF_049724085.1 Artemia sp. Qi Xiang Cuo | reverse complement strand
TAACTGTGATATGGTAAACCACAACAAAACACTACTGAAATATTCCAACTCTTGCATTTCAACGAAAGAAATCCCAAATGAACTTTTAAAAAGCATGAGAATGTAACTTTGATAAGGAAAACCACAACTAAACACTACTAAAATATACCCACTCTTGCATTTCAATGAAAAAAAATCCAAAATAAAATTTCGAAAATCGAGAGAATGTAACTTTGACAAGGTAAACTACGACAAAACACTACTGAAATATTCCAACTCCTGCATTTCAACGAAAGAATCTCCAAAATGAACTTTGAAAAATAAAGAGATTTTAAGTGTGATAGGTGAAACCACGGCAAAACACTACTGAAATATTCCAACTATTACATTACAATAAAAAAAATTCCAAAATGATCTTTGAAACAGCAAGAGAATGTAACTGTGACAAGGTAAAGCATGGCGAAACACAAGTGAAATATTCCAACTCTTGCATTTCAATGAAAGAAGTCCAAAAAGAACTTTGAAAAATCAAGAGAATGTAACTCTGACAAGGTAAAGCACAACAAAACACTACTGAAATATTCCACCTCTTGCATTTCAACGAAACAAATCCAAAATGAACTGTGAAAAATCAAGAGAACGCGACTGTGATATGATAAACCGTAACAAAACACTACTGAAATATCCCACTTCTTGCATTTCAACGAAATAACTCCAAAAGTAACTTTGAAAAATCAAGAGAATGTAACTGTGACAAGTTAAAATACGACAAAACACTACTGAAATATACCACCTCTTGCATTTCAATGAAAAAAACCAAGATGAACTTTGAAAAATCATGAGAATGTAACTGTGACATGGTAAACCGTAACAAAACACTACTGAAATATCCCACCTCTTGCATTTCAACGAAAGAAATCCAAAATGAACTTTGAAAAATCATGAAACTGTAACTGTGACAAGGAAAACCACGACAAAACACTATTGAAATATTCCCACTCTTTCATTTAAATGAAAAAAAATCCAAAATGAACTTTCTAAAATCGAGAGAATGTAACTTTGACAAGATAAACTACGATGATACACTACTGAAATATTCCAACTCTTGCATTTCACCGAAAAAAATCCAAAATGAACTTTGAAAAATCAAGAGAATGTAACTTTGACAAGGTAAACCACAACAAAACACTAGTGAAATATCCCAACTCTTCCATTTCAAAGAAATAAATTCCAAAATGAACTTTGAAAAATAAAGAGAATGTAACTGTGACAAGGTAAACCACAACAAAACACTACTGAAATATTCCAACTCTTGCATTTCAAAGAAACAAATCCAAAATGAACTTTGAAAAATCTAGAGAACTTAACTGTTACAAGGTAAACCTTAACAAAACACTACTGAAATATCCCATTTCTTGCATTTCAAAGAAAGAAATCCAAAATGAACTTTGAAAAATCAAGAGAATGTAACTGTGACAAGGTAAACCACGACAAAACACTACTGAAATATTCCACCTCTTGCATTTCAACGAAAAAAACCAAAATGAACTTTGAAAAATCGAGAGAATGTAACTGTGACATGGTAAACCGTAACAAAACACTACTGAAAGATCCCATTTCTTGCATATCAAGTAAAGAAATCAAAAAGTATCTTTGCAAAATTAAGACATTGTAAGTGCGACCAGGTAAAGTATAACCAAAGGCTGATGAACCGAACAAACTCTTGCATTTTAACGAACAAACTCCAAAATGAACTTAGAAAAATCGAGAAAAACCAACTATGATATCGTAAACCACATCAAAACACTACTAAAATATTCCAACTCTTGCATTTCAATGAAAGAAATACAAAATGAACTTTGAAATATCAAGAGAATGTAAGTTTGACAAGGTAAACCATGACAAAACACTAGTGAAATATTCCAACTCTTGCATTTCAATGAAAGAAATCCAAAATGAATTTGAAAAATCGATAGAATGTAAGTGTGATAAGGTAAAGCATTACAAAACACTACTGAAATATTCCAACTCTTGCATTTCAATGAAAGAAATCCAAAATGAACTTTGAAAAATCAAGAAAATGTAACTGACAATGTAAACCATGACAAAACACTACTGAAATATTCCAACTCTTGCATTTCAACGAATGAAATCCAAAGTGAACTTTGAAAAATCAAAAGAATCTAACTGTGACAAGGTAAAGCACAACAAAACACTACTGAAATATTCCAACTTTTTCATTTCAACGAAAAAAAAATCTAAAATGAACTTTGAAAAATCAAGAGAATGTAAGTTTGACAAGGTAAACCACGACAAAACGCTACAGAAATATTACAACTCTTGCATTTAAATGAAAGAAATACAAAATTAAATTTGAAAAATCAAGAGAATGTACTTGTGACAAGGTAAACCACGAAAAAACACTACTGAAATATTTCAACTCTTGCATTTCAAATAAATAAATCCAAAATGAAATTTGAAAAATCAAGATAAATTAAGTTTGACAAGGTAAACCACAACAAAACACTACTGAAATATTCCAACTCTTGTATTTCAATGAAAGAAATCCAAAAATGAACTTTGAAAAATCAAAAGAATCTAATTGTGACAATGTAAACCACGACAAAACACTACTGAAATATTCCAACTCTTGCATTTCATGGAAAGAAATCCAAAATGAACTTTGAAAAATCATGAAAATGTAGCTGTGACAAGGTAGAGCCCAATAAAACACTACTGAAACATTCCAACTCTTACATTTTAACGAAAGAAATCCAAAATGAACTTTGAAATATCAAGAGAATGTAACTTTGACAAGGTAAACCACGACAAAACCCTACTGAAATATTCCGACTCTTGCATTTCAATGAAAGAAAAAAATCCAAAATGAACTTTGAAAAATCAAGAGAATGTAACTGTGACAAGGTAAACCACGACAAAACACTACTGAAATATTCCGACTCTTGCATTTCAAAATGAACATTGAAAAATCAAGAGAATGTAGCTGTGACAAGAAAAACCATGATAAAACACTACTGAAATATTCCAACTCTTACATTTCAACAAAGGAAATTCAAAATGAACTTTGAAAAATCAAGAGAATGTAATTGTGACAAGGTAAACCACAACAAAACACTACTGAAATATTCAAACTTTTGCATTTCATCGAAAGAAATCCAAAATAAACTTTGAAAAATCAAGGGAATGTAGCTGTGACAAGGTAAAGCACAACAAAACACTACTGAAAAATTCCAACTCTTGCTTTTCAACGAAAGAAATCCAAAATGAATTTTGAAAAATCAATAGAATGTAACTGTGACAAGGTAAACCACGACGAAACACTACTGAAATATTCCAACTCTTGCATTTCAATGTAAGAAATCAAAAATGAACTTAGAAACACGAAGAGAATGTAACTGTGTGATGGTAAACCATGACAAAACACTACTGAAATATTCCAACTCTTGCATTTCAATGAAAGAAATTCAAAATGAACTTTGAAAAATCAAGAGAATGTAACTGCGACAAGATAAACCATGACAAAACAGTACTGAGATATTCCATTTCTTGCATTTCAATGAAAGAAATCCAAAAAGGAACTTTGAAAAATCAACAGAATGAAAGTGTGACAAGGTAAACCACGACAAAACACTACTGAAATATTCCAACTCTTGCATTTCAACGAAAGAAATTCAAAATGAACTTTGAAAAATCATGAGAATGTATCTGTGACAAGGTAAACCACGACAAACAAATACTTAAACATTCCAACTTTGGAATTTCAACTAAATAAATTCAAAATGAACTTTGAAAAATCAAGAGAATGTAAGTGTGACAAGGTAAACAACAAAAAAGCACTGCTGAAATATTCCAACTGCTTCATTTCGATGAAATAAATCCAAAATGAACTTTGAAAAATCATGAGAATTTAACTGTGACAAGGTAAACCACGACAAAACACTACTGCACCAAGCAATACTTTTCAAAAGGCATTTCAGAGCAAGCTCCTTTCTTAATGTTCCTCCTAAACCCATTTTCCAACTTGAAGTACTCATCCGTTTCACCACAACTTTACTTTACGACTTTTTTTCTTAATGTCCCTCCTAAACCCATTTTCCAACTTGAAGTACCAATCTTTTTCACCCAAAACTTTACTTTACAGCTTTTTGAATACCTCGACATCAAGAAATACCTTTCAAAAGGCATTCCAGAGCAAGTTCCTTTCTTAATGTCCCTACTAAACCCATTTTCCATCTAGAAGTACCAATCTTTTTCACCCTCAGCTTTACTTTACAGATTTTTGAATACTCCAACACCAAGCAATACCTTTCAAAGGCATTTCAGAGCAACTTCTTTTCTTAATGTCACTTCTAAACCCATTCTCCAACTTGAAGTACCCATCCTTTTCACTCACAACTTTACTTTACAGCTTTTTGGATACCTCAACACCAAGAAATACTTTTCAAAAGGCATTTCAGAGCAAGTTTCTTTCTTAATGTCCAGAAATTCAAAATGAACTTTGAAAAATTAAGAGAATGTAACTGTGACAAGGTAAAGCACAACAAAACACTACTAAAATATTCCAACTCTTGCATTTCACGATAGAAATTCAAAATGAACTTCGAAAAATCAAGAGAATGTAACTGTGACAAGGTAAAGCACAACAAGTCACTACTGAAATATTCCAACTCTTGCATTTCATGACAGAAATTCAAAATGAACTTTGAAAAATCATGAGAATGTAGCTGTGACAAGGTAAATCGCTACATGACACTACTGAAATATTCCAATTCTTGCATTTCACAAAAGAAATTCAAAATGAACTTTGAAAAATTAAGAGAATGTAACTCTGACAAGGTAAAGCACAACAAAACACTACTGAAATATTACAACTCTTGCATTTCAATGAAAGAAACTCAAAATGACCTATGAAAATCAACAGAATGTAACTGTGACAAGGAAAAGCCCAATAAAACACTACTGAAATATTCCTACTCTTGCATTTCACGACAGAAATTCAAATTGAACGTCGAAAAATCAAGAGAATGTAACTGTGACAAGGTAAAGCACAACAAGTCACTACTGAAATATTCCAACTCTTGCATTTAAACGAAAGAAATACAAAGTGAACTTTGAAAAATCATGATAATGTAGCTTTGACAAGGTAAACCACGACAATACACTACTGAAATATTCCAATTCTTGCATTTCGAAAAAGAAATTCAAAATGAACTTTGAAAAATTAAGAGAATGTAACTGTGAGAAGGTAAGGCAAAACAAAACACTATTGACATATTCCTAATCTTGCATTTCGATGAAACAAATTCAAAATGAACTATGAAAATCAACAGAATGTAACTGTGACAAGGTAAAGCACAACAAAACACTACTGAAATATCGCAACTCTTGCATTTAAAGACAGAAATTAAAAATGTAGAAAACTAAAGAGAATGTAACTTTGGCATGATAAAGCGCACCACTTCACTATGGAAATATTACATCTCTAACGTTTTTAGGATGAAATTCTAACTTAACTTCGAAAGATTAAGATAAGGTCACTGTAGCACGGCAAAGCAGAACGTGCCATTCGCGAAATATTCCAACTCTTGCATTTCTCGACAAAAATTAAAGATGATCTTTTGAAAATCATTGTAATGTAGCCGTTACATGGTAAACCACGATATTAGACTACTGAAATATTAAAATGCTTGGATTTCAAAAAAGAAATTCAAAATGAACTTTGAAAAATTTAATATAATGTAAGTTTGACAAGGTAAAGAACAACAAAACACTACTGAAATATTTCAAATCTTGCATTTCAATGAAAGAAATTCAAAATGAACTATGAAAATCAACAGAATGTAACTGTGACAAGGTAAAGCACAACAAAATACTACTGAAATATTTCAACTCTTGCATTTCACGACAGAAATTCAAAATGAACATTGAAAAATCATGAGAATGTAGCTGTGACAAGGTAAACCACGACAAGACACTACTGAAATATTCCAATTCTTGCATTTCACGAAAGAATTCAAAATGAACTTTGAAAAATTAGGAGAATGTAACTGTGACAAGGTAAAGCACAACAAAACACTACTGAAATATTCCAACTCTTGCATTTCAATGAAAGAAATTCAAAATGAACTATTAAAATAAACAGAATGTAACTGTGACAAGGTAAAGCACAACAAAACACTACTGAAATATTCCAACTCTTGCATTTCACGAAAGAAATTCAAAATGAACTTCGAAAAATCAACAGAATGTAACTGTGACAAGGTAAAGAACAACAAGTCGCTACTGAAATATTCCAACTCTTGCATTTCAACGAAAGAAATCCAAAATGAACTTTGAAAAATCATGAGAATGTAGCTGTGACAAGGTAAACCACGACAAGACACTACTGAATTATTCCAATTCTTGCATTTCACGAAAGAAATTCAAAATGAACTTTGAAAAATTAAGAGAATGTAACTGTGACAAAGTAAAGCATAACAAAGCACTACTGAAATATTCCAATTCTTGCATTTCACAAAAGGAATTCAAAATGAACTTTGAAAAATTAAGAGAATGTAACTTTGACAAGGTAAAGCACAACAAAACGCTACTAAAATATTCCAACTCTTGCATTTCACGATAGAAATTCAAAATGAACTTCGAAAAATCAAGAGAATGTAACTGTGACAAGGTAAAGCACAACAAGTCACTACTGAAATATTCCAACTCTTGCATTTCACTACAGAAATTCAAAATGAACTTAGAAAAATCATAATAATGTATCTCTGACAAGGTAAACCATGACATGACACTACTGAAAAATTCCAATTCTGGCATTTCACGAAAGAAATTCCAAATGAATTTTGAAAAAATTAAGAGAATGTAACTGTTACAAGGTAAAGCACAACAAAACACTAGTGAAATATTCCAACTCTTGTATTTCAATGAAAGAAATTCAAAATGAACTATGGAAATCAACAGAATTTAACTGTGACAAGGTAGAGCGCAAAAAAACACTACTGAACTATTCCAACTCTTGCATTTCGTGCCAGAAATTAAAAATGAACTTCAAAAAATAAAGAGAATTTAACTGTGACAAGGTAAAGCACAACAAGTCACTACTGAAATATCCCAACTCTTGCATTTCAACGAAAGAAATCCAAAATGAACTTTGAAAAATCATGAGAATGTAGCTGTGACCAGGTAAACCACGATAAGACACTACTGAAATATTCCAAGTATTGCATTTTACGAAAGAAATTCAAAATGAACTTTGAAAAATCAAGAGAATGTAACTGTGACAAGGTAAAGCACAACAAAACACTACTGAAATATTACAACTCTTGCATTTCACGAAAAAAATACAAAATGAAATTTGAAAAATTAAGAGAATGTAACTGTGACAAGGTAAAGCACAACAAAACACTACTAAAATATTCCAACTCTTGCATTTCACGATAGAAATTCAAAATGAACTTCGAAAAATCAAGAGAATGTAACTGTGACAAGGTAAAGCACAACAAGTCACTACTGAAATATTCCAACTCTTGCATTTCACGACAGATATTCAAAATGAACTTTGAAAAATCATGAGAATGTAGCTGTGACAAGGTAAACCACGACTAGACACTACTGAAATATTCCAATTCTTACATTTCAAGAAATAAATTCAAAATTAACTTTGAAAAATAAAAATATTATAACTATGCAAAAGTAAAGCACAACAAAGCACTACTGAAATATTCCAATTATTGGATTTCACGAATAAAATTAGAAATGAACTTCGAAAAATCAGCAGAACGTAACGGTTACAAGGTAAAGAACAGCAATTTACTATTGAAATATTCCAACTCTTGCATTTCAACGAAAGAAATCCAGAATGAACTTTGAAAAATCATGAGAATGTAGCTTTGACAAGGTAAACCACGACAAGACACTACTGAAATATTCCAATTCTTGCATTTTGCGAAAGAAATTCAAAATGAACTTTGAAAAATTAAGAGAATGTAACTGTGAGAAGGTAAAGCAAAACAAAACACTACTTAAATATTCCAAATATTGCATTTCAATGAAAGAAATTCAAAATGAACTATGAAAATCAAGAGAATGTAACTTTGACAAGGTAAAGCACAATAAAACACTACTGAAATATTCCAACTCTTGCATTTTACGACAGAAATTCAAAATGAACTTTAAAAAATCATGAGAATGTAGCTGTGACAAGGTAAACCACGACAAGACACTACTGAAATATTCCAATTCTTACATTTCACAAAAGAAATTCAAAATGAACTTTGAGAAATTAAGAGAATGTAGCTGTGACAAGGTAAAGCACAACAAAACACTACTGAAATATTCCAACTCTTGCATTTCACGACAGAAATTCAAAATAAACTTTGAAAAATCATGAGAATGTAGCTGTGACAAGGTAAACCACGACAAGACACTACTGAAATATTCCAATTCTTGCATTTCACGAAAGAAATTCAAAATGAACTTTGAAAAATTAATAGAATGTAACTGTGACAAGGTAAAGCACAACAAAACACTACTGAAATATTCCAAATCTTGCATTTCAATGAAAGAAATTCAAAATGAACTATGAAAATCAACAGAATGTAACTGTGACAAGGTAAAGCACAACAAAACACTACTGAAATATTCCAACTCTTGCATTTCACGACAGAAATTCAAAATGAACATTGAAAAATCAAGAGAATGTAGCTGTGACATGGTAAAGCACGACAAGACACTACTGAAATATTCCAACTCTTGCATTTCACGAAAGAAATTCAAAATGAACTTTGAAAAATTAAGAGAATGTAACTGTGAGAAGGTAAAGCACAACAAAACACTACTGAAATATTCCAACTCTTGCATTTCAATGAAAGAAATTCAAAATGAACTATGAAAATCAACAGAATCTAACTGTGACACGGTAAAGAACAACAAAACACTACTGAAATATTCCAACTCTTGCATGTCACTAGAAAAATTCAAAATGAACTTCGAAAAATCAACAGAATGTAACTGTGACAAGGTAAAGAACAACAAGTCGCTACTGAAATATTCCAACTCTTGCATTTCAACGAAAGAAATCCAAAATGAACTTTGAAAAATCATGAGAATGTAGCTGTGACAAGGTAAACCACGAGAAGACACTACTGAAATATTCCAATTCTTGCATTTCAAGAAAGAAATTCAAAATGAACTTTGAAAAATTAAGAGAATGTAACTGTGACAAGGTAAACCACAACAAAACACTACTGAAATATTCCAACTCTTGCATTTCATTGAAAGAAATTCAAAATAAACTATGAAAATCAACAGAATGTAACTGTGACAAGGTAAAGCACAACAAAACACTACTGAAATATTCCAACTCTTGCATTTCAAGGAAAGAAATCCAAAATGAACTTTGAAAAATCAAGAGAATGTAACTGTGACAAGTTTAAACACGACAAAACACTACTCCAAAATTGACTCCCCCTCCTCTGCCCTCAGAAATGGAGGAAGGCGGGGCCTCTGAGCCTTGCCCTTGAGGCAGATCACGCTTTTTTTCGATTCTGAGCATTTTTGATTTTCCCTCCAAAATTGACCCCCCTCCCCTGCCCTCCCAAAATGGGGCACGAAGGGCCTCTGAGCCTTCCCCTTGAGGCCGATCCCATTTATTTTGGATTCTGAGTATTTTTGATTTTCCCTCTAAAATTGACCCCCCACCCCTGCCCTCAGAAACGGGGTTAACGAAGGGCCTCCGAGCCTTCCCCTTGAGGCAGATCCCATTTATTTTCGATTCTGAGTATTTCTGATTTTCCCTCCAAAATTGACCCCCCCACCCCAGCCCTCCCAAAAAGGGGAACGAAGGGCCTCTGAGCCTTGCCCTTGAGGCAGATCCCCTTTATTTTTGATTCTGAGCATTTTTGTTTTTCCTGCCAAAATTGCCCCCCCTCCCCTGCCCTCAGAAATGGGGGAACGAAGGGCCTCTGAGCCTTCGCCTTGAGGCAGATCCCATTTATTTTCGATTCTGAGTATTTTTGGTTTTCCCTCCAAAATTGATCCCCCCCCTCCCCAGCCCTCAGAAATGGGGGAAAAAAGGGCCTCTGTGCCATCCCCTTGAGGCAGATCCCATTTATTTTAAAATCCAGTGTACTATGCTCGATATGCTAAAACATAATGAAAATTAAATTCTAATGCATGAACATTTTATACGGGATTTCAAGGACGAATAAAAAACGGATGTTGAGTTACATAATTTCGTGCAGGCCCCAAAAACAAATTTGACTATTTTATAACATACCAGTTTTTTAAGAATATGCACGTGAACTCATGACGTACATTCATTGTGCAATTGACAACAAAAACAGAAAAAAACCTGTTTGATCACATTATATTATTACGACCATACTCTCAAAACATGTATGACCACATTATACCGTGCCAAGTTTAAAAAACCTTGTCTTTAGTTTCATAACATGCATTATAGTGTGCCAACTTTTAAAATATTCACGCGGGAGTTTAATAACACAATCATGGGTTTTTCTTGCGCAATTCCAATGTAATTTTCATATAGGTTTTCAATCTATTACACTTTTGACCATATTCTTGTAGGATTGAATGTAGGGTTGAAACCTTATAATAGGTTACTACTTATGTACGAAAATGCAGAATTTTGCCTTTTTCGCCAGAAGAAAGATCACGGATATTTGTTTTCGAACCAGTGATCGTAGAAGATCGATAGAGGGCTCATTTGATGGGAAATCAAAAGTTCGAGTGTCCTTTTTAAATGACCAAAAATATTGAAGGGTAGCTAAGCTCTCTCCCACGCTCATTTTTCCTCCACAGTCACGCGATCAAAATTTTGAGATACCAATTTTGTTCAGCAGAGTCGAAGAATCTAATAGCTATGTCTTTGAGGATAACATAAACCCCCAAAGTCCGTGGGGGAAGGGCTGCAAGGGTGGGGGAGGGGTTAGCTGCCCTCCAATAACTTTCAACTATTAAAAAGGGCACTAGCCCTCTTAATTTCCAATCGAATGAGCCTTTTTTGAAGTTTCTACGACAACGCTTTTTATAAAAACCTTATACGCCCCCAGGGCATAACTTACAACCCTTGCCCTGATGTCTCTGGCGGGGGGTGTTGTCACCCTTAAGGACCTAATTTCCGAAACATTCAACTACGTTGGACAAAATGGCTATCTCAAAATTTTGATTGGATGTGTTTGGGGAAAAGCTTGGCGTGAGAGGGTGGTTAGTTGCCCTCCTATCACTTTTGACTATTAAAAAGAGCACTAGCCCTTTGAATTTCTAATCGAATGACGAATTTTGACGTTTCTACAACACATATTTCAATAAAAACCTTATATGCCCCCAAGGCATAACTTATAACCCTTGCCCTGAGGGTTATAGAGGGGGGGGGGGCGTCAGCCTCAAAGACCTAATTTACAGGACTTTCAACTACGTTGAACAAAATGTCCATGTCACAATTTTGGATTGGATATGTGTGGGGAAATGGTGGGCGTGAGAGTGGGGTTAGTTGCCCTCCAATCACTTTCGACTATTAAAAAGGGCACTAGCTCTTTGAATTTCCAATCGAATGAGCTCTTTTTGAAGTTTCTGAGACAACGCTTTCTATTAAAAATCTGATATGCCCCCAGGGCATAACTCACAACGCTTGCCCTGAGGGTTGTGGGGGAGTGTCCTCCTTAAAAACATATATTCTATCTGGAAGCCAACTACGCTAAACAAAATGGCTGTTTCAAAATTTTGATTGGATGTGTTTGGGGAAATGGTGGGCGTGGAAGGGGTGTTAGTTGCCTTCCAATCACTTTCGACTATTAAAAAGGGCACAAGCCACTCAAATTTCTAATCGAATGAGCTCTTTTCGAAGTTTTTACGACAATTCCTTCGATACCAAGTCCCGTGGTCTACAAAAGAATAAAATAAACAATACATTGTGCCAACATCTTTCTTTACTGAGGCAGCGCGATTGTGCTGCCTATGATTAATATTAAATAAAAAACAAACAAATTTGTTCAACTGAATAGAAATTTGACAAATTGGAAATTTCTTCCAATTCTTTAAGAATGAACCCTGAATCAAAAAGGCCATTTAATTAGAACAAATAGCTCTTTTGAAAGTACTAAAAAAAACTTTAGCACATAGCGCTATCTAAAAATTTTGATCGTGAGACTTTGGAAAAAATGAGCTTGGATGGGGACCTAGGCACCGTCCATTTTTTTGGTCAGTTAAGATAATTTAAGAGACATTGCAAATAATTTGAAAACTCAGGTATGCATAGCGTCTTTTGATTTACTCAGGCACATTTGTTGTTTCAAGATTTTACTTTTTTTAACTTGTGGAAACTAGGCCTACCTAGTTTCCCACTTGGAGCTTACTGTGGCCAAAATACTGATCTATTTGTGGCCAAATACTGATTTACATCATGGTTGCAGCGGCAGCTGCAACCTAGTAAAGAGCGAACCACAGCCTACAGTAATCAGAAGTTGAAAAATGTGTTTTAAAAAAAACTGTCTAGTGAGGAAAAATTGCCATCTGACACTGAATCAGGAATGGTAACTTTTGTTTTGATTAATCATTGCGAAAAGAAATTTATGGTGATTTCAAAAAGAGCCTGAAACCCCTTGAAAAATGGCGTCAAATCGAAATAAAAAGTGCACCATTAGAATCAGCATGGTCCAAAATCTTTTTTAGGATAATTACTGTCCCCCACCTTGACACCAAGGAAAATGACTTTTTTGCATGGGTAGCATTGATCTGTCTTCTGTTTTTTTTTTCCTTTTTTTTCTAGAAGGGCTAGGGGGTGGCCAGAGCATCATGACACCAAGGAAAATGACTTTTTTGCATGGGTAGCATTGATCTGTCTTCTGTTTTTTTTTCTTTTTTTTTTTTTTTTTTTTTTTTTTTTTTTTTTTTTTCTAGAAGGGCTAGGGGATGGCCAGACCATCATAGAGAGGCGTGTAATAGCTCATTTGACATGGAATAAAATTTTTAAGTCTCCTTTTTAAGTGACCAAAAAGATTGGAGGGCAAATAGCCCCCCCCCGCTACAGGCCCCCTCCCCCCAAACTAGTCCAATAAAAATTTTGAGATAGCCATTTTGTTTACAATAGTTCAAAGGTCCAATATATATGGTTTTGATGATGATATGATGATATGGCCCTCTATAGTCCCTGGAGAAGGGCTTTATGTGGTATCGGGCGTATCGATATCGCATGTATCAGTATCGGGTGCATGTGTATCGCATGTATCGTGCCGGGAATATCGGTATCAGTATCCGTTGTTATTTTTTTTCAGTCATTTTCTAGGTTCATTTTTTAAAGCGTGTCCCGGCAAGGTATCATGGTTGTAGCGGCAGCTGCAACCTAGTAAAGAGCGAACCACAGCCCATAGTAACCAAAAATTAAAAAACACGCTTTGAGAAAAATTGCCAGGTGAAAAAAAAAATTCCCATCTGACACTGACTCAGGAATGGTAACTATTTTTTCCGTTAGTCTTAAAAGTAAAAGTTTATTGCGAAAAGAAATTTATGGTGATTTCGAAAAAAAGCCTCAAACCCCTCTAAAATGGCATCAGATCAAAATCAAAAGTGTACCATTGGAATCGACAAGGCCAGAAACCTTGTACAGGGAAGTTACAGTCCCCCTCCCTGAACAACAAGGAAAATCACTTTTTGCGTTGGTAGCACTGATCTGTCTCCCGTTTTTTTGTTGTTTTTTTTTTCTTTTTTTTTTACAACAGGCCTAGTGGGCTACCAGAACATCATAGAGAGATGCTTAATGGCTCATTCAAAAGTTATTTCTCATATATACGTGCTTTTTATAAATTATGCCATCTGCAAGTGCCAAATGGCACTAAAATGACACTTTTTGTGCTATTTCTCAAGGGGTGGCACTAGCAGGCTACAAGAGCATCGTTAACCGATCTTTTATAGCTCATATAAGATCTATTGCTCATATCTACATCCTTCCTACAAATTCTACCAACAGCAAGTTCAACATGGCATTAAAAACAACACTTTTGGTGCCGTGTCTCAAGTGGAAAAACTGGGACTATTGGTCAAGCAAAACTTACAAGAGTGATGCTTAATGACTCATTTGGAAGCTATTACTCTCATATACGTGTTTTTTTTTTCAATTTTACATTCGTAAGTGCGATATAGCACTGAAAAAAAAGCTTATGGTGCCACTTCTTAAGTGGAAAAGCTCTGAAGTACAAAACTTGTATCATTATAATAATTAAATTCCAGAACCCTTAACTGGAGGTCACAAGAACCCCTCCTATACACTCCCCTCCTAGCCCCCTTAGTAAGTTTCATAAATTGTCGGCTCATCAGTAAGCTACTGAAACATTAGCAGGCTACCACACCGTCGTAGATAGATGTTTAATCGCTCAATTATAAGCTATTGCTTATATTTACAAGTTTTTTAAAAATTCTACCATCTATTAGATTTCACAGATTTTAATTTTAATTAGTTTCTGACGAGAATTTGCAATGAACTCTTTGTCATGGTTGAAGCATTAGCTGCAACATAGTAAAGAGCGAACCACAGCGCATAGTAACTAAGAGTTAAAAAACGTGAAAACGGTCGCTTTTTCTTCTTTATTCAAGGCCTAGCGGGTTAATAGAACATAAAAGAGAGATTCTTAAGAACTCATTAAAAAGCTATTTCTCGTACGCACGGGGTTTATATAAACTTCGTCGTGTGCAAGGGCTATATGGCAAGAAACAAAAACACTTTTTATGCCGTTTCTCGAGGGGTGGGGCTATCGGGCTACCAGAACATCTTAGATAGATTTTTGATAGCTCATATAAAACTATTGCTCATATTTATGTTCTTCCTATAAATTCCACCATCTGCAAGTTTCAAATCAGAGGCAACGCTATAGCGTTGCCTATAGTAAAGGTCATACGGGTCCAATGTTTTATTATTATTTATTTTATTCCCCAGAGGCACTTCATATAGAAGGAATCGTCGTAGAAACTTCAAAGGGGGCTGATTCGATTGGAAATCGAGAGTTCTAGTGCTCTTTTTAATAGTTGAAAGTGATTAGAGGGCAACTAGCCCCCCCCCAAGCCCATCATACCCCCAAACACAGCCACTCAAAATTTTGAGATGGCTATTTTGTTCAGCGTAGTTGATTTCCACATAGAAAATATCTTCTTGAAGAGGTCACTCCCTGACAACCCTTGGAGCTAGGGTTTTATGTTATTCCCTGGGGGTATATAATGTTTTTATAGAAGGCGTTGTCGTGGAAACTTCAAAACAGGCTCATTCGATTGGAAATTTGAAGGGCTGCTACCCTTTTCAATAGTCGAAAGTGATTGGAGGGCAACTTGCCCCCCCCCCACGCCCATCATTTCCCCAAACACATTAAATCAAAATTTTGAGATAGCCATTTTGTTCAGCGTAGTTGATTTCCAGGTAAAATATGTTTTTGAGGAGGACACTCCCCACAACCCTCAGGGCAAGGGTTTTAAGTTATGCCCTGGGGGGATATAAGGTTTTTATAGGAGGCGTTGTCGTAGAAACTTCAAAAAAGGCTCATTCAATTGAAAATTCAAAGGGCTAGTGCCTTTTTTAATATTCGAAAGTGATTGGAGGGCAAGTAGCCCCCCCCCACACCCAGACTTCCCCCAAACACATCCATTCAATACTTTAAGATAGCCATTTCTATCAGCGTAGTTGATTTCCAGTTAGTAAATGTGTTTTTGAGGAAGACAATCCCCCACAACTCTCAGGGCAAGGGTCTTAAGTTATGCCCTGGGGGGATATAAGGTTCTTATAGAAGGAGTTGTCGTAGAAACTTCAAAAAAGGCTCATTCGATTAGAAATTCAAAGGGCTAGTGCCCGTTTTAATAGTCGAAAGTGATTGGGGGGCAACTAGCCCCCCACGCCCATCATTTATCCAAACACATCCAATCAAAATTTTGAGGTAGATATTTTGTTCAGCATAGTTGATTTCCAGATAAAAAATATGTTTTGAGGAGGACACTCCCCCAAACCCTCAGGACAATGGTTTTAAGTTATGCCCTGGGGGCATATAAGGTTTTTATAGAAGGCGTTGTTGTAAAAACTTCAAAAAAAGATCATTCGATAGGAAATTCAAAGGGCTAGTGCCATTTTTAATAGTCGAAAGTTATTGGAGGGCAACTAACCCCCCTCAAACGCCTACCTTTTCCCCAAACACATCCAATAAAAATTTTGAGATAGCCATTTTATGTCTTGGAAAGTATGAACAACATCAAATTGAATATTTGATGTATAATGATATTAGTTGTTGAAAGATCCATCAGTTCAAGAATTTATTTCACTGTAATTGTATTTTTATTTTCAATACTGTAAGAACTGGAAAAGAAAATATTTGTAATATAATCCGTTTTCAGTGAAGCGCCAATGACGCAGTAGGCTTTTGGTTTTTATTTACAGTTAGGAAAGGAGGCAGTATCCAAACATTTGTTTGTAGAGAAACTATATTCGTCTTTAACAACTTCAAAAAGAGCTAGTAAATTAAACTTAATATTTGATGCATAACGATATTAATTGCTGAAAGCTCTTCAGTTCAAAATTTTACAATAATTTTAATGTTTATTTTCAATATTAAGTACAAAAGAAAATTTTTGTCGTAAAATTGGTTTTCACTAAAGTGCCAATGACGCAGTGTTTTAGACTTTTACTGTGAGAGAAGGAGGTCATACCCAAACTCTTGTTTGTGGTGATTTTTGTTCGTTTCAAGCTTGATTTGCATATTCAATTTAGTTTTCAATCGTTTTAAGATTTCTTTCTTCATTTACATTAATATATATATTATAAGCTTGCTCGCATTGATTGTTTATTTAATTTCTGTTCGTTTTAAGTTTCATTTACACTTCACTAGGAACATATTTTTTTTCGTTTTAAGCTTGTTTTTCATATTCAATCTTAGCATTACCCGGTTTAGGATCTATTTATTCATTTATATTATTACTTGTTGTATGTCTTTGCTATGATTATTTATTTAATTTCTGTTTGTTTTGGGTTTCGATTATTCTTTAATAGTAATTTCTGGTCGTTTTGAGTTTGAATTTTAAAAGGTATTTGTATCTGTTGAGCTTAAGTTTAAAATGGCCTTTACTTTTCTTTAAAAAACTTATATTTCGGAAAGTTTTTTCAATTAATAGCACTAAAAATGGCACTTTTGGTGTCATGTCTCAAGTGGAAAAGCTAGGGCGAGTGGGCTGTTAGAGCTGTATAGAGTGCTATTTAATGGCTCATTTGAAAACTTGGGCTCATATGTGCGTGCTTCTTACCCATTTTACTATTCGAAAGTGAAATATGGCACTGAAAATAAATTTTTGGTGCCACTTCTTAAGTGTAAAATCTTGGAAGCATATAACAGCATTAAATCGCCTAGTGATATTAAAATTAAATCATTTTTGCGAAAACATAGTAACTAAAACTAAAAACTTTTCAACTAAACATCTACCAAAACCTAAGCTGGATTGATCAAAAGTTTTGAGTTGAACCTTCAAACTTCACTCTCTGATGAAGCCTGTGTGCTAGTTCTAACGGCGGTAATTGAGGGGAAGGGATGTCCTTGCCTTCTTAGTTTTTGGTCTTGCCTAGGTTTTGAAATCACTTTTTTGGTTCCTTCATTGGAAAAGGCACTTGTTTCATTTAAAAAAGTTGGGAAAACAACTGAAAGTGCACTTTTTGGGAACGGGCAATCAAGTCAAATTTATAAAAAACGATTAAGTATAAATATAAACTTTTAAATGAGCACTTAAATAGCTTTCTTTTGTTACAGTAGCCTTCTAGTTTCTGCTAGTCAGTGGGTGATTTATACCCCCCCCCCAGATGGCATGGGCTGTGAAAGTGTTCACCCAGTTTTGTTCTGGAAATATGTTGTAAGTGTAAAAACCCAGACTGGATGTAAAAAGTTTGAAAACGCTCTGAAAGTAGTCAAATTTCTCTTCTGTTTGCATTTTCCAAATGTCTTAATAGAAAGACTCTTTAGTCTCTTAAAATCGATCAAGACTGAAAAGCACAATTGGCTAGCCAGTGTAACCCTTTGCACCACTCTTCAGACAAAGTGTGGACTAAAACAAAAAAGCAGTCACAGCCACATGGTCACTGATGATTTGCTTAAAAAGCGTTTTGAAGCGGGTTAAATCTAATGCGACAGCTTCAGGATGCTAAAGCAGATGTTTTCCCTTTAGATTTGAAATGTGAAGCAGAGTTTTGAAGTGAATTCCACCTTTATAGCCAGAATCGTTTAAAATGTTTTAGTCCTGTCACATTTGGCTTAGCTAGCCAGTATTTTATCTGATTTTATCCGTTTCTATTTCTGTGTCAGTTCTACAATGAAAAGTTATCAAACAGTTCGTGGTAACGAACTGTAAGTAAGGAGCGACCCGGCTCAATGGTAACCGAAACTCTAGAAAACGGGTTTTTGATACCAATAGGTATATCAAAAGAATAAGATTTCAATGCTGATTTCAAATATATAACTTTCATCAAGTTTAGTGCTACCCATCAAAAGTTACGCGCCTGAGAAAATTTGGCTGATTTTCAAAAAAGGGGGAAAGACCCCCTAAAAGTTAGAGAACCTTAATGAAAATCACACCATCATATTCAGCGTAACAGAAAACCCTACTGTAGATGTTGTAAGCGCCTATATACAAAAATGGGGAATTTTGCTTTTTTTGCCAGAAGAAAGATCACGGATGCGTGTTTATTTGTTTTTTGTTTTTTTTTCCCCAGGGGTTATCGTATCGAACCAGAGGTCCTAGATTATCGTGGGAGGGTTCATTGGAACGTAAATTAGAAGTTCTAGTGCCCTTTTTAAGTGACCGAAAAAAAAATGGAGGGCAACTAGGCCCCCTCCCACGCTTATTTTTTTCCCAAAGTCACCCGATCAAAATTTTGAGATAGCCATTTTGTTCAGCATGGTCGAAAATATGATAAATATGTCTTTTAGGATGACTTAATCACCCGAAGTACCCAGAGGGAGGGCTAAAAGTTATGAACTTTGCCCAATGTTAACATATAGTATTGGTTATTCGGAAGTATACAGAAGTTTTCAGGAGGTTTTTTTCAGGTAGTGGGAGGGAAGGGTGGATCGGGGGTTACGTTGGAGGTTCTGTTCATGAAGGAAGTTTTCATGGGGGAAGGGAAATTGCCATGAAGGGGGCACCGGACTTGCCAGCATTATTTATTGGTTATTGGGAAGTATACAACCATTTTCAGGAAGGATTTTTTCTGGAGGGGGGCTAGAGGAGGGGGTTACTCTGGAGAATATTTCCGTGGAGGATGTTTCTTTGGGGTAAGGGAGATTTCTATGAAGGGGGCGCCGGATTTCCAAGCATTATTTAAAAAACGATCAGAAATTAAATAAAAAAAAACAAGTTTTTTCAACTGAAATGTAAGAAGGAATATTAGAACTTAAAACGAACAGAAATTATAACGTGTGTGAGGGGGTTCTCCCCCAAGTCAATACCTCGCTCTTTACGCTACAGTTTTTTTTAGTTCTTTCAAAAGAGCTATCTATTATATTTAATCGGCCTGTGTGATTCAGAGTTTTGTTAATAAGAAAATTTTTTAGCTTTTACCGTAATGAGCTTGTTTTTGACTACGGGGAGAGCCCCCTCATATACATAATCACATATACGTAATAAAAAAAAAAGCAATAAAAAAAAGCGATACGGCTCAAAAGTAATCGAAACTTTTAAAAACGGAATGTTGATGTCAATAAATGTATCAAAAGAATGTGATTATAATGCTGATTCTAAATATATAAATTTTATTATGTTTAGTATTACTCATCAAAGGCTACGAGCCTGAGAAAATTTACTCGATTTTTTAAAGAGGGGGAAACATCCCCTACAAGTGAAAGAATTTTAATGAAAATCACACCGTCAGATTCAGCGTATCAGAAAACCCTATTACATAGGTTTCAAGCTCATATCTGCAAAAATCTGCAACTTTGTATTTTTTGCCAGAAGAAAAATATACGAATATAGAAGTTAGTTACGTAAGTTAATTTGTAAAGACATCCATTTAGCAAAAGAAAAGTAAAATTTTTATGCAAATAAAAGCTGCATTAACTAAAAAACGATCAGAAATTAAATAAAAAAAAACAAGTTTTTTCAACTGAAAGTAAGGAGCGACATTAAAACTTAAAACGAACAGAAATTATTCCGTATATGAAAGGGGCTGTCCCCTCCTCAACGCCTTGCTCTTTACGCTAAAGTTTTACTCTGTCTCACAACTTTATTTTTTAAAACAATACAAAAATTTAGCGTAAAGAGCGAGGCGTTGAGGAGGGGACAGCCCCTTTCATATACGGAATGATTTCTGTTCGTTTTAAGTTTTAATGTTGCTCCTTCCTTGCAGTTTAAAAAACTTGTTTTTTTTTTATTTAATTCATCTGAAAAAAGCCTCATGTGAGCCTTGGGAAGTCTAATTCCTTATTCAAATTCTTCCAACAACTTATGCATAAACTACTTATTTTCCACTTATATTTGAAACCATTTCTACTTCCAATCTACTCATTTTTTGGGTTCGCCTACTTCTTTCTGGACCATGCCGAGTGGAAACAATGGAATAAGCAGATAAGAGCTAATTTATTAACTGGACTCACTCGATTTACCCTCTGAATGATTGGCAGAAATTTGGGATGATGACGTAGAAGAGAGGACAAGATGCTATCTAAAATCTCATCTAATACATGACCTCTCTGTGCCGAGAAAAGGATTTAATTGAAGCTATATTGTAGACATACCGTTCTGATGACACTAGAGTAAAAACATTTTTTGCCCCCACAACTATTTTTGATGTATTAATGCCTGTAAACCTTTTTGATTGCCAATAACAACTAAACCTTCAAAAAAAGTCTACACTGTCTTAAGCTGTTAGTGTCATATATTTTAACGGACCTAGTCCCAATTTTTCATCTGCATTTCTTGTTTTTTTTTTTTTTTTTTTTTTTTTTTTTTTTTTTTTTTTAAATTTGGCAACTGCTAACACGAAAAGCTGAATAACTGCATATGGAGGTTTCTTTCATTAAAAAATTGAATTTTAATTTTTTTTATTTTTGTTTCTCAAATTTTTTAAGATAAAATTTTTTAAGATGTGTGAATTTTCCCTTAATCAACTAAAACAATCCTATTTCATTATTAATTTTTTTGGTACTTTAATTTGTCAAATTTGGAGTAATTGGAATCCTGTTGCTTTTTTTTTTTTTTTTTTTTTTTTTTTTTTTTGTTCTACCCTAATCCTTTTTAGACAGTGGGCTATTTGAAGATAGTTGTTATTTCAAAACTTAATACAAAACCTAATTTAATCTCAAGTCTGGTTCTGTCTTTTTATTTGAACAATCAAGTACTCTTTTCCAGATAGGTTTTTATTCCGGTGCGTGATTTGTTCAGCACCAGAGTGCTATTTCCAGTGCTGAAAAAGGGAAAGTCAGTTGACCAGTGCTAACTTTCAGACTTTTTACCATCTCCCCAGTTCCGTGTAAATTATTTGTACCAATTGTGTCAGAAATTTATATTAAATGTAAAACACCAGACAACCAGTTTGGTTTTGGTCGTGTAAAAGTCGGTAAAGGTCGGGACATGAACTTATTGCTAATCTGTTGCTTCATACTGGTGAAAACAATTATATTCTTTATTTTTCTGGGCTGGACACAGCTAAAACCTTTAATTCGGGGATTCATGTGCATAGTCATTTGATGGGGCATAAGCACGGTGTTACTAGTTCTGTCATTTGTGCTCTGCGTGATGTGCAAAAAAATGAATGCAAGAGTTAGGTTTACTGCTTCACCTCATAAGGTTGCGCTTAGTGCGCCTATTGCAGTAAAAAAAAAGCATTGGATAGGGTGCTGTTACTTCATCTCCTCTGTTAAACATTATCTCGGGGAGCGGCAAGGGGAGGTTTTAATACGGCAAGCATTACAATTTTTAATGTGGCTTTAATGCGGAGCGGCAAGGGGAGGTTTTGGTATAGCGGCAAGGGGAGCGGCAAGGGGAGGTATGCTTAGGGGTATTGATGTCTCTTTTTCAAACTTTGCGGATAATATTCTTTATGTTAGTATGATATTATTAGAAATTGAAAAAAAAATGGATTCCTTACAATAAGTATCAGTGCATTGGTCTTCGATTATACGATATAAAACTAAGTTTCTAGCTGCTCTGATTGCTTATTAAATGTCAAACTACGTAAACATGTCATCCAAGCACAAGATAAATTGATTCATCCCGCTGTCCCAGATGGGTCAAATCTTTGCGATACGCGGCGATTTTTAAAGCAATTTCTTTTAGTAAGCCTAGCAAAACAATAGTATATTAGTTGCAATAAAGCTTAAATGCAGTTGTTATATCCTAGTTAGGGTTTTGTCGTAGCTAATATAAAGAAGACTAAGTCGCTAAGCCTAAGAATAAGTGAAGGTAAAAAGGTGACGTTGGGTAACGAAAAGGTTGATCAAGTGGACAGCTTCACTTGCCTTGGTAGGATTATTTGTAAAGATGATGAGAGCAGTGAAGATGTTAAAAGTAGAATAGCCAAGTAGAATAGCAAAGTAGAAGTAGATTATTTGTAAAGATGATGAGAGCATTGAAGATGTTAAAAGTAGAATAGCCAAGTAGAATAGCAAAGCAGAAGTAGATTATTTGCAAAGATGATGAGAGCAGTGAAGATGTTAAAAGTAGAATAGCCAAGGCTGTGGATCTTTTTTCACATTTGAAAAAACTTTGAAGAATAGTAAGAGTGATAACAGTGGTCAAATATGACTCTGAATAGTCTGAAGCATTGGCGCTCTGAAAAACGGACGAATATTTGCTAGATGTTTTCCAGAGAAATTGCCTATGGACTGGTTTTGGTACCCGACAGACTGACCGTATTTCAAACAGTAGGCTGTACGAAAAGTATGGTTCAATCCCGCTTTCTAGGGCTATATTGAGAAAAAGGTTGAGATGGCTCGGGCATGTTCTGCACATGAAGGATGATAGATCGCCGAAGATTGTCTTTTTTGGCTAACCGTCTAGAGCTAAGGGGAAAGCAGTCCGTCAGCAGTTGGGTTGAATGGGAATTGTAAAGAAAGATTTAAGGGAAATGGAAACTTCCTGGGAGGGTGTAGTAAGAGAGGCTTTGAATAGATTAGGATGGAGAAGGAGCATGCGTAGCTGCGTTGGCCACAGGCAGCTTGGTGTTGCAGTGAATTATTATTACTAATAGTAGTAGGATGTATAATGCATTTTTGTCCCACATTTGCTCACCCTTGCACCATTCTGGTCTCTTTTTTCGCCTATCGATACAAAAGACATGCAAAATTGCGAAAATACCTTATAGTGAAATTATCGCGAACACAGAGGGGGCATTTCATGACTTTCATGCGGAGATTGCTGAGGTTAGAGCACATTTTGTTGAAACCTTGTTGGATTCGCCTTCTGTTAATAATCCAAATTTAAAAATTTTTTGCAAAAATGAACACTTACTCTGACGCGCACTACATAAAGATCATTCCAGGATTATTACAAAAGCCGATAAAGGCAATACTGCTTTTGTATTAGATTTAGATGATTATGACTAAAAATTCAGAGAAATTTTAAATGATCCTAACACATATGAACAACAAGCTACCGATACCACAGAAAAATTTGTCCAGGAAGTCTGAAAAGAGCTTTCTTATCTAAAAGGAAAAGGTGAAATCACAGATCAATTGTACAAAAGGTTTTACCAACGCGGGTGTACGTCCCCTTACTTTTATGGTCTTCCTAAAATTCATAAGCCCGGTAATCCACTTCAACCCATCGTTTCTTATTTTAATTCTCCTACAGCAAAAATAGGGAAATTTTTATCAGTTGTATTTCGCCCCCTAATTCAGGCTCAAAAATCCTATATTAAAAATTCCGCTGATTTCGTTTCCAAGGTAAAGCAAGATTCGGTTAAACCAAATACAAGAATTGGCAGTTTTGATGCAGATTCAATGTATACCAATTGTGATTCTCAAAAGGCCGGACTGATTTTGGAGCATAAACTTAATTCTAACCCATCGATATCAGAAAAATTCACTCTTTCAAACCGTTGTAACAGAGCTTCTTTTCATTTCCATTATAGAGGCGTTTTTTATAGACAGAAATATGGACTTTCCATGGGCGCCCGCCTTTTACCAATACAGGGTGATATCTTCATGGAAGACCTTGAAGAAAGGGCTATTTTGCAAAGTTTTTGTAAATCTGAATTTTGGGTTCGTTTTAAAGATGATATTTTTTATTTTTGGGAACACGGTGACGAGTCTCTGGGTTCTTTCCTTCGCTTGCTCAACTCCTTGGATCGAAAACTTAAATTTACTGAGGAATCAGAGGTAGAAAGGCGTTTTCCTTTCTTCAATGTTCTAGTGCACCGAAATGATACATGTTTCGAGTTTGGTGTCTATAGAAAAACCACACATAGTGACCGTTACTTAAATTATTTCTCTAATCATTCTCCTGCTGTGAAAAGAGGAGTTGTCACTAATCTAGTTGATAGAGCATTGAAAGTTGGTTCAACACGCTTCTTGAATTCAGAGCTCGACCACCTTAGAGATATTTTATTTGGGAATGGTTATCCAATTAGTTTAATAAATTCTGATATTGCAAAACGCATTAAAAGATTATCAGATAGTTACACAGAAAACACAAATCAAAGGGAAAATTCAGTTTATCTTGGTCTCCCGTACGTTAAAAGGGTTTCAGACCACATTTCAAAAAATCTAAGAAAAAATAACATTTACACTTACTATAGACCCAGAAAAACTATCAGTTCCCAAATTTATCAAGGTAAAGACCCTATCCCGATAGGTGAAAACTCCGGTGTTTATAGAATTCTTTGTTCGTGTGGTCTTTGGTATATCGGAAGAACTGACCAGCGACATACCGATAGATTAACTCAGCGCTCTATTTCAAGTAATAATACACTTAAAAAGCGGAAAAAAAAAAAATTTGGACTCTGCGGTTGCAGAGCACATTTTTTAAAACCCAGACCATACTATTTTGTTTAATCAAGCTAACCTAATTTCGCATGACAACAGCTTCTCTGTAGTGCTATCTTGGTCTCCCGTACGTTAAAGAGGTTTCAGACCACATTTCAAAAAATCTAAGAAAAAATAACACATACACTTACTATAGACCCAGAAAAACTATCTGTTCCCAAATTTATCAAGGTAAAGACCCTATCCCGATAGGTGAAAACTCTGGTGTTTATAGAATTCCTTGTTCGTGTGGTCTTTGGTATATCGGAAGAACTGACCAGCGACAAAAAGCGAAAAAAAACGAAAATTTTGACTCTGGCGTTGCAGAGCACATTTTTGAAAACCCAGACCATACTATTTTGTTTAATCAAGCTAACCTAATTTCGGATGCCAACAGCTTCTCTGTAGTGCTATCTTGGTCTTCCGTACGTTAAAGGGGTTTCAGACCACATTTCAAAAAACCTACGAAAATATAACATTTACACTTACTATAGACCCAGAAAACTATCAATTCCCAAATTTATCAAGGTAAAGAGCCTATCCCGATAGGTGAAAACTCCGGTGTTTATAGAATTCCTTGTTCGTGTGGTCTTTGGTATATCAGAAGAACTGACCAGTGACTTACCGACAGATTAACTCAGCACTCTATCTCAAGTAATAATACACTTAAAAAGCGGAAAAAAACAAAAATTTTGACTCTGCCGCTGCAGAGCACATTTTTGAAAACCCAGACCATACTATTTTGTTTAATCAAGCTAACCTAATTTCGGATGCCAACAGCTTCTCTGTAGTGCTATCTTGGTCTCCCGTACGTTAAAGGGGTTTCAGACCACATTTGCAAAAATCTAAGAAAAAATAACATATACACTTACTATAGACCCAGAAAAACTATGAGTTCCCAAATTTATCAAGGTAAAGACCCTATCCCGATAGGTGAAAACTCCGGTGTTTATAGAATTCCTTGTTCGTGTGGTCTTTGGTATATCAGAAGAACTGACCAGTGACTTACCGATAGATTAACTCAGCACTCTACCTCAATTAATAATACGCTTAAAAAGCGGAAAAAACAGAAAATTTTGACTCCGCCGTTGCAGAGCACATTTTTGAAAACCCAGACCATACTATTTTGTTTAATCAAGCTAGCCTAATTTCGCATGACAAAGGTATTGTTCAGCCCTACAGAGAAGCTGTTGAAATTTAAAAATACCAGCATTTAAGTCTGGCTTTGAACAAGGATTCAGGCGATTTGAGAATAAATGAGTTGTATTTTGGTTTTCTCAAAACAGAAGCCGATACTTTAATAGTGCCAGATATAAACCTTGTAACACTTTCCCAATCACTTAATCAGACACGTCAACAACCCCTTAAGTCTCAAAGAGTTTCTGCGAGGAATGCAATTACTAAATCAGGAGTCAGATAACATAGTTCTCAAACTCATTCAATGCTGTTTCGTTTTAGTTTGAGTGAATGAATGTTATTCTTTTATTTCTCAGTTATTCGCTAGTATCTGTCGATGGCGGATCAATTTTTAATTTCTTTGCAAATCACGGGTATTGGTGAAGGACCCACTTTTATTGTTGTTAGGTATTTGGTTTTAATTCTTACAATTTTTTGGCTTTTATTGATTATTATTCATCTTTTAATTTTTTGGGGTTTTTTTCATTGTTTTTTTTTCACATTCACATTGACTTTCCGCGTTTTATTTGTTGGTTTGTTATTTGGCACTCGCATTGATTATATTTTTTCGTTTCGCGCTGAAGAAGAGAGGCGTTTGTCCCCTCGAAATATTCGCTTTGTTGTGTTTTTTCAGCAATTTCATTTGGCCTTTAACAACCCCATTTTTGTTCGTTTTTTTTATTTTTGCTATTGAAGGATAAATTAAACTTAAAACTAACAGAAATTAAATAAACCATCAATACAAACAAACATACAATAGATATTAATGTAAATGAATAAATAAATCTCAAAACGAGTAAAACTTAAATAGAATATGCAAATCAAGCTTGAACCGAACAAAAATCACTACAAACAAGAGTTTGGGTATCACCTCCTTCTCTCACTGTAAAAGTCTAAAACCTACTGCGTCATTAGCGCTTTACTGAAAACCTACTTTATGACAAATATTTTCTTTTGTGCTTAATATTGAAAATAAACATTAAAATTCTAGTAAAATTTTGAACTGATGAGATTTCAGCAATTAATATCATTATACATCAAATATTCAGTTTAATTTATTAGTTCTTTCTAAAGTTGTTCAAGACGAATATAGTTTCACTACAGACAAGAGCTTGGATACTGCCCCCTTCCTTAATCGTAAATAAAAACCAAAAGCCTACTGCGTCATTGGCGCTCCACTGAAAACTAATTATATTACAAATATTTTCTTTTCCAGTTCGTACAGCATTGAAAATAAAAGTAAAATTAGAGTGAAATAAATTTTTGAAATCTTGGATCTTTCAAAAACTAATATTATTATATATCAAATATTCAATTTGATGTTGTTTATGCTTTCCAAGACTGTTCAAGACGCATATAGTTTTCAGTAAAACGCCAATGACGCAGTAGGTTTTAGAATTTTACAGTGAGAGAAAGAGGCGATACCCAAACTCATGTTTGTAGTGATTTTTGTTCGTTTAAAGCTTGATTTGCATATTCAATTTAAGTTTCACTCGTTTTAAGATTTATTTATTCATTTACATTAATATCTATTGTATGTTCTTTTGCATTGATTGTTTATTTAATTTCTGCTCGTTTTAAGTTTCATTTTTTCTTCAATATCAAAATAATTTTTTTCGTTTTAAGCTTGATTTTCATATTCAATCTAAGCATTACTCGCTTTAAGATCTATTTATTCATTTATATCATTACTTGTTACATGTTTTTTCCTATGATTGCGTATTTAATTTCTGTTCGTTTTGGGTTTCATTTATTCTTTAATAATAATTTCTGGTCGTTTTGAGTTTGAATTTTAGAAGGTATTTGTATCTGCTGAGCTTAAGTTTAAAATGACCTTTACTTTTCTTTTAAAAACTTTTTTTTCGGGAAGTTTTTTTTAATTAGTTTTTTTTCGTTTTTGATTGCAAAAAAATTCAAGTTTTTAAAAATGCATTATTTCAAAATACAATTAAAAAAAAAATAATCAAATCTTCATCTAAGTATCAAAACTGTTATCAAAGTAACAATATCAAAGTGAATAAACAATCAAAGCAAACAAACATACAATAAATATTAATGTCAATGAATAAATAAATCTTAAAACGAGTGAAACTTAAATTGAATATGCAAATCAAGCTTGAAACGAACAAAAATCACTACAAATAAGAGTTTGGGTATCGCCTAGTTCTTTCACCGTAAAAGTCTAAAAACTACTGCGTCATTGGCGCTTTACTGAAAACCAATTTTATTACGAATATTTTCTTTTGTACTTAATATTGAAAATAAACATTGAAAATATATTCAAATGTTGAACTGAACAGCTTTCAGCAATTAATATCATTATACATCAAATATTCAGTTTAATTTATTAGTTTTTTTCTAAAGTTGTTCAAGACGAATATAGTTTCACTACAAACAAGAGTTTGGGTAGTGCCCCCTCCCTTAATCGTAAATAAAAACCAAAAGCCTACTGCGTCATTGGCGCTTCACTGAAAACGAATTGTTTTACAAATATTTTCTTTTCCAGTTCTTACAGTTTTGAAAATAAAAATAAAACTAGAGTGAAATAAATTCTTGAACTGATGGATCTTTCAATAACTAATATCATTATGTATCAAATGTTCAATTTGATGTTGTGTATACTTTCAAGGACTGTTCGAGACGCATATAGTTTTCAGCAAAGCGCCAATGACTTAGTAGGTTTTAGACTTTTACAGTGAGAGAAAGAGGTCATACCCAAACTCTTGTTTATAGTGATTTTTGTTCGTTTCAAGCTTGATTTGCATATTCAATTGAAGTTTCACTCGTTTTAAGATTTATTTATTCATTTACATTAATATCTATTCTATGTTTGTTTGCATTGATTGTTTATTTAATGCCTGTTCGTTTTAATTTTCAGTTATGCTTCAATAGCAAAATATTTTTTTTCGTTTTAAGCTTGATTTTCATATTCAATCTAAACATTACTCGCTTTAAGATCTGTTTATTCATTTATGTTATTACTTGTTGTATGTTTTTTCCAATGATTGTTTATTTAATTTATTTTCTTTTTGGCTTTCATTTATTCTTTAACAGTAATTTCTGGTCGTTTTGAGTTTGAATTCTAACAGGTATTTGTATCTGCTGAGATTAAATCTAAAATGGCCTTTACTTTTCTTTGAAAGACTTATTTTTCGGAAATCTCTTTATAATTAATTTTTGTTCGTTTTTTATTGCAAAAAGTTTCAAGTTTTAAACTTAACTTATTTCAAAATCAAACTTTAAAAAAAATCAAATCTTCATCAAAGTATCAAAACTGGTATCAAAGTAACAATATCAAAGTGAAAAACGTTTGCACCCTTTGAAGTTTGTACGACGACCCCTTCTATATGAAGTGAATCTGGGGAAAAAATAAATGGAGTGTGGGGGGAAGCTAGTTGCCCTCAAATCAGTTTTTACTCTTAAAAAGGGAATTACAACTTTCAATTTCCGATCAAATGAGCCCTCTATGCAGTTTATACGAGCATCCCTTCCATAAAAACCATATATGCCCCAGAGCGTAACTTACAATGCCTACCCTCGGGCCCTGGGGGGCTTTTGTTATCTGAGTTTTTGTTATCTGAACTTTGAAGTATTTTTAACAAAATGTCTATCTCAAAATTTTTATCTGATGCATTTAGGGCGTAGATAGGGGGGAGGCTAGATGCCCTCCAATCTCTTTTGACTCTTAAAAAGTGAACGAGAACTTTCAATTTCCATTCAAATGAACCCTCTCCAAAGTTTATACGAGTATCCCTTCCGTAAAAATGATATATGTCCCCAGAGCATTACTTACAACACCTGCCTCTGGATCCTGGGGGGTTGCGTCGACACAGGAGTTTTCCTTATCTGACCTTTGAATTATTTTTAATGAAATGGCTATTTTACAAATTTTATCAGATAGGCCTGGGGAAAAAGGGTGTGTTTGTGTAGGGGAGGGGGGCTGGTTGCCATCCAATCTTTTTGACTCTCAAAAACTGTATTAGAACTTTCAATTTTCAATCAAATTAGCTTTCTCTAAAGTTTCTACGAGCATTCCTTCTATAAGAACCATATATTCCCCCAGGGCGTAACTTACAACGCCTGCCTTTGGGCCCTGGGGGGCTGTGTTGACCCCGGAGTTTTCGTTATATGGTCTTTGAACAATTTTTTAAAAAATGGCTATCTCAAAGTTCTTATCAGATGAATTTGACAAAAAAGAGCGTGGAGGAGGGGTGGCTAGGTGCCCTCCAATCCCTTTTGACTCTTAAAAAGTGAACTAGAACTTTCAATTTCCAATCAAATAAGCCCTCTTTGAAGTTTATACGAGCATCCCTTCATAAAAACCATATATGTCCCCAGGGCATAACTTACAACGCCTGCCCCCGGGCCCTGGGGGGTCATCTCGACACAGGAGTTTTTGTTATATGATCTTTGAACTATTTTTAACAAAAAAGCTATCTCTGAATTTTTATCGGATGCATTTGGAAAAAGGGCGTGGGGGAGGGGGGGGCTGGTTACCCCTCGATATTTTTAGACGCTTAAAAAGTGAACTAAAACTTTCAATTTCTAATCAAATGAGCCCTCTTTGAAGTTTAGATGAGCATTCCTTCCATAAGAACCATACTTGCCCCCGGGGCATAGCTTATAACCCTTGCCTTGAAGATCTTGGGGGGGGGGGAGTGTCGTGCTCAAAGATATAATTTCCAGAACTTTCAACTACGTTGAGCAAAATGGTTATCTCAAAATTTTGATTGGATGTGTTGGGGGAAATGGTGAGCGTGAAAGGGGTGTTAGTTGACTTCCAATTACTTTTGACTATTGAAAAGGGTGCTAGCCATTTAAATTTCCAATCGAATGAACCCTTTTTGAAGTTTGTACGACAACGCTTTCTATAAAAACCTTATATGCTCCCAGGGCATAGCTTATAACCCTTGCCCCAAGGGCTGTGGGGAAGGGGGGGGGTTGTCATCCTCAAAGACCTAATTTTCAGAATTTTCTACCGCATTGAACAAAATGGCTATCTAAAAATTTTGATTGGATGTGCTTGGGGAAAAGGTGGGCGTGAGAGGGGGGTTAGTTGCCCTCAAATCACTTTCGGCTATTAAAAAGCGCATTAGCCCTTTGAATTTCCAATCGAATGATCCCTTTTTGAAGTTTCTACGACAAAGCTTTCTATAAAAAGCTTATATGCCCCCAGGGCATAACTTACAACCATTGTCCTGAGGGCTGTGGGAGAGTGTCCTCCTCAAAGTCATAATTTGTATCTGGAAATCAACTACGTAGAACAACATGGCTATCTCAAAATTTTGATTGGATGTATTTGAGGAAATGGTGGGTTCGGAAGCGGTGTTCGTTGCCTTTCAATAACTTTTGACCCCTAAAAAGGGCACTAGAATTCTTGTCTTCAAATCGAATGAGCCCCCTTTGAAGTTTTTACGACGACCCCTTCCATAGGAAGTGCCCCTGGGAAAAAAATAAATAATAATAATAATAATAAAACATTGGAGCTGTATGGCCTTTACTATAGGCAACGCTATAGCGTTGCCTCTGGTAGATTATTTTGTATCCTAGCATCATTTTTCTATATATAACATATTCTTGATAGTAAAGATATACGCAACCAGAACCCAAAACTGCACAAGCCAAAACCATGACAAAACCCAGTGCATCTAAACTACAAACAGGGCTGTAACTATACTGAGGACTGTGAAATTTTTCATAATCTTGAATGTCGAGCTATCCTTTGTTTTATAATATTTATTCCACTTGCTAATTTTTGTCGCTATATGGTTTTTTTTCATTAGTAGTAAACAAAATTTTTTATTTGCTATTTTTTCGCTACATATTTTTTTTCGCTACATATCACTATATGGAGTTGCTAATGCTGTGACCAGGGTGCAAAAAAAGTACAAAGAATTGCCGGAAGCAGTTTATAGATGAAAGCACCTTTGAACCTGTTTTTTACTGACTGTGCTGTTGCACAGTTTATTTATTTTATAAATTTTTAAATAATATAAATTTATTTTATAAATTTGATTTCATTTTCTTTCAGGTTTTTCACCTGGTTTTATTTTTACTGATTACTCCATTAGGATTGCATCTTTACGTTTAAGATGGGGAACAAATCTATACATAAATTAAAGTTACGTCCAATACCTTATGGTTTCTGCATGTTCTGCTTTTTTTATGACACTGTATGAACAATGTTACATAATACCTGACTCTAATTTTATTTTCACAGAAAACTTTCAAGGAAAAGCCTACTTTTATTGTAAAATTATTGACTTTGTTACATTATATATAATCTTCTCACAATAATTTGAATGATCACTAGGCAAAAATACCTACTAGTTTTGAGCACAATGCATAAGAAAGCACACGAAATCTAAAATTCTTAAACTATTTAGTTCCGCAAAAAAAAAAACTTTAAAAAGCTCAGACTAGTAAACTATATTGGAATCACCGGTGTAAATTTATGGGATCACCAGGAATCAAGGTGTAAAACTACGGAATGACGGGAATCACCTGTGTAAAACTATGATTTTAGGTTTTTCCGAGTCTTCACCCGGAATTTGGTCGTGATTTTCTTCGGCACTTATATTGAAATTCCATCCATCATCAGAGACTTTGTCGGATGACTTAACCTTTCTTTTAATCGGAATATTATCAAATTTTATTTCAGTATCTCTAATTTCGGAAATTGGATCTTCATTTGGAAAATCAGTGCTGTCAGGGCGCACAATTTTTGGTGATTGTGGATTAGCGGGTACAAAATAGGTACCAAACGGCATAGAATAGCGATTCATTATTTGTGGTTGTTGCATCATATTCATCTGGCTTCCAGTGTGATTCTCGGATTGACTGGGTAGGTAGGAGTACCCTGCTGGGATATTTGGTCGATGGAAAAACAATAAATTATTGATACCAGGTTGCAAAGGGTATGGACTCTGTTCATCAGTAGCTCTGCTTTTTCTTAAAGCATCTTCGTTTATGGCCGGCTGATGGTCGTTATGGCCGTTTATGGCCTGTTGATTCACAAACGTATTTCCCATCCACATTCCATTACTAAATATTGGCATTGAATAGCGATTTAAGTTATTATTTTCGGCAAGCATCGAACTAACAGGATATCTTATCTGGGGCATAACTTTTTCACTAGACTCAACATTTCTGTTACCAGACTTTTCTGAGCTTGGGCTGGCGTTTTCTTCCATTGAATCGTCTTGACTCAACGGTGCAAAGCTTACACTCGGTTTTAAAGATGGCGTTGAACGACGATTTAGCATTATGTTTTCTGTTGGCAGTAATGGTTCTGAAATATCTGCAGGTGTCGTCACCTTCAGAGCTTCAAATGTTTTTGGATTTGTAATTACAATTGTACTTGGATCTTGTCTTGTCTTCGGGAGTGTGGCACTGCCATCCACAAACTCTCCAAGAGGAATGCTTAGGTTAGTTCCAGCAACCGTAACATAATGGTTGTAAGTAGTTGAAAAGTAGCGTTTGCTAGCTTCTGCGGTAGTTTGTAGTTGCGGAGCAGAAGAAGAGTGATTGGCGTGTAAAGTTGATTGCGTTTCATGTAGACAAGATATTCCACGATTACAGCATGGGCAGTCTTCAATTTCTGATTTGAAGGATTTGATGATTTTCTAAAAGAAAAGAAGGCAATCAAAACTAGAGCAGGAAAAGCCGCGAAAATTAAGGAGAGGGGGGCTACTTAACGCTCAAATATTTGAACCTTTGCTAATCTTAGCTCATTTATCTAAACAACTATCCTCGGATGGGGGTGAGGGAATGGGCCCCTGTATGGATCTTATAATAACGCTCTTTTTTTCATTCTCTATATAGGTGTAATAATGTTTCCATATACTAAGCCGAAGACCCACAGAAAATTAAACCAAAGGTTTTGGTCAGAAGACGTAGTCCAGGGATAGGAAACCTGGCTGTCAGACATATTTGGTCTTTAGTACCCAGGCTGGTGCTCTTTGAGACTTAAGATCTGGGTTACTGTTCGCTAAATTCAGAATTAAGAGGCATCTAGAATAGGTTTTATTGCTTGCCGATTCGGCATCGTCTGAAATGCATTAAACGAAACCAAGAAACTATTAAACTATAGTCCCCGAACATTAAGGAGCTCAGTATGCACCCTGGAAACTCTATCGTTTAAATCATTTTTAAATTCTAACAAGTTTTTTTTTTAATTTTGTTCCAAGGAGGTAGGGCCTATGGAAATCTGTTTGCTACTTTTCCCTTAAAAAATATGTATTATTATCCAATTATGCATAGAAGGATTGGTTAGTTATAAAGGCCTGTGGCTACTTGTTTTAGCAATGCTAATATGTGAAATGGTTAAATCTGGCACCTGGCAACTCTGAACAATCACATTTCATAGTTTTAGTATTTAGCAAATTTCCTATTTCGTAATTTCACAGTCATACTTTTGGTTCATATTGATGCGATTTCGTTTTACGCAAAACAGTTCGCGGATAGCGAATGTCAGAAAATCGCAAAATTTTCACATGGAAACGGTTCACTGCAGCCGCTGAACAGCAAAAAATATTATGAGATATTTAAAAAGCAAATGCACAGGAACAGGCTAAATATAGTTCTAGAAACCTAGTAGAAAACAAGTTCTAGAAAAACTTTCAAAAGGATAACCTGTGAAGGGCTAAGTGTTCTTTGTCAAATATTAATGGAAACTTCAGATAAACATGATTAGTTTATTCATTACTTGCAATTTTTGTTTCTACAAAGCTTTCAATTCAGAATAGAGGATGAAATTTTCAACGCCCCAGTTGAAATATTTCAACGCAGCCGTTAAACCGTTGTGACGCATAAAATTACAGTAAAAAACGGGAGAAGTTTGACGGATCACAGTAGAGATGACCCTATAACTCCGAACAGTACAAAATTTGGTTATCAAAAGAACGTATCTCCGATCAGTACACCATATAAGGGCATAGAGTCATTAGGGAGACCACGTGGTTAATGGGGTCAATGACCTAAATTTCCAAGTACTGTCAATCATTAATCAAATTGATTCCAGGCTAAGTTTAATAATGTCTAAAAGGTAATGTCAAGATTGATTGATATATCACGAAATGGGAAATAATTTGTTGTTTCTAAGGGGAATTATTGATTTAAGAAAGGGAAATTAATTTGTTGTTTCTAAGGAGAAGGTATGGAAGAGATATATTGATTACATAATCAGTAGAACCCTATGAGAAGGTCGTGACGGGAGTCCATACATGGGCATAGAATTACGTAATCAACTAGGAAAATGGATTTCTGAGAAATTGATTACATAATCTGTAGAACCCTATCAGAAGGTCATGACGGGAGTCCATACATGGGCATAGAATGACGTAATCGACTAGGAAAATGGATTTCTGAGAAATTGATTACATAATCAGTAGAACCCTATCAGAAGGTCATGACGCTTCAGAAGAGAACTTGAACATTTTGCACTTCTTCGAGAAAACTCAGAATTAAAGTGATGCTCCTTATCTTCATGTCGAATATTCAAATCAATGTATAACTTTTTCTATCTTCTATGAAAAATTTGGAACAGAACTTTAAATTTTTCATCTCTTTGCAAAAAATCGGAAAGTGAACTTAAGAAAATTAGAATTGAAGTTAAACTTTTTATCTTCACTGAAAAATAATCACAATCGCAGTATAACTTTTCCTATCTTCTAGAGAAAAATTTAGAAATGAACTTTAAATTTTTCATCTCTGAGAAAAATCAGAACTGAATTTAAGAAAAATTATAAATAAAGTGAAACTTTTGATCTTCATGTAAAACAATCGTAGTCATTGCATTACTTTTTCTATCTTCCATCTAAAAATTTAGAGTAAAACTTTCATTATCTGTATATCATTGGGGAACTTAAAACTGAAGTGGAAGATTTTTGTTTTTTGTGGAGAAATTAGAATTAAAGTGTGTTCTTTGGTAAAGTTCAGAAGAGAACTTGAACTTTTCTTCACTTCGTTGAGAAAATTTTAAATTGAACTAGAACCTTTTATCTTCCGTGAAAATATTCACAAGTATGGTATTACTTTTTTTATATCCCACCTAAAAATTTATAATTTAAATTTTTTATTACAAAAAATAAAAAAATAAAATTAAATTTAAATTATAAATTTTTCGGTGGAAGATAAAAAAAAGTAATATCATACTTGTGAATATTTTCACGGAAGATAAAAAATTCTAGTTCAATTTAAAATTTTCTCAACGAAGTGAAGAAAAGTTCAAGTTCTCTTCTGAACTTTACCAAAGAACGCACTTCAATTCTAATTTCTCCAGAAAAAATAAAAATCTTCTACTTCAGTTTTAAGTTCCCACAATGAAATAAAGAAATATAAAGTTCTATTCTAAATTTTTAGATGGAAGATAGAAAAAGTAATGGAATGACTGCGATTGTTTTCATGAAGATCAAAAGTTTCACTTTACTTATAATTTTTCTTAAATTCAGTTCTTATTTTTCTCAAAGATATGAAAAATTTAAAGTTCAGTTCTAAATTTTTCTCTGGAAGATAAGAAAAGTTATACTACGATTGTGATTATTTTTCAGTGAAGATAAAAAGTTTCACTTTAATTCTAATTTTCTTAAGTTCACTTTCCGATTTTTTGCAAAAAGATAAAAATTTTTAATTTCTGTTCCAAATTTTTAATAGAAGGTAGAAAAAGTTATGCATTGTATTGAATATTTTACATGAATATAAGTAGCATCACTTTAATTCTGTGTCTCCTCGAAGAATTGAAAGATACTAAGTTTCTCTTCTTAATTTTCTTAGAGAAGTAAAAAAAAGGTGGCTCAATTCTTATTTTTACAAACTAAAAGGAAGAAAAGCTTCAACTTCAGTTTATAATTAATCAATTACATAAAAAATTAATATTTATATTCTGAATTTTGCCAAAGAGAATATTTCAATTATAATTTCTCCAGATAAAATAAAAAGCTTCCACGTCAGTTTTAAGTTTACCAAGACATAAAAAATTTAAAGTTTAGTTCTAAATTTTTTTATAGAAGATAAGAAAAGTTTAACAATGATTTTTATTATTTCCCTTAATATAAAAATTTTAACTTTAATTATAAATTTTATTAAATTAAATTAAAAAATTTATCAAATAGATGAAAAAATGTGGAAATGCACTAGCTCAGATTTGGGGCCTTAGTCCACCAGCCTGAATGCTGGAAATCCACTAGCTCAATATGGGGGTCTCAGTCCACCAGACTGAACGGTGGAAATTCACTGTTTCATTTTGATTATGCCAACTTTTCATTATCGTGCATGATAAGTTAGACTAAACATTTCCGGGGAGGATGGGGCTGTTAGGGGCTATGACGGTATGGTCTGGTAAGTTATGTTATTTTATCCAATGTACGCTTCATTTAGGTTAGCCGAGGTTAGGTGAGAGACAGGCAAAAAGTTAGGTGTATGATTAGGTTAGGTTAGGATAGATTAAATTAGGTTAGGTTAAGTTAGGTTAGGCTAGGTTAACCTACGTACGCGCGTGAATTTCTGTCATGAAATGCAAGAGTTGGAAAATTGGGGTCTTAGTCCACCAGACCGAATGGTGGAAATCCACAAGCTCAGTATTGGGGTCCCAGTCCACCAGCCTGAACGGTGGAAATTCACTAGCTCAGACTTGGGGTCATAGTCCACCTGCCTGAATGGTGGAAATCCACTAGCTCAATTTTGGGGTCTCAGTCCACCACTCTGAATGGTGGAAATTCACTGCTTACGTTAGGTTAGGTTAACTTATCATGAGCTCACATTATAAGTTAACCTAACCTTTTCCGGCGAGTATGGATAGGTTAGGCTAGATTATGTTAGGTTAGGTTAAGTTAGGTTAGGTTAGCCAATGTACGCTTCACTTAGGTTAGCTTAGGTTAGGTGAGAGACAGGCAAAAAGTTAGGTGTATGATTAGGTTAGGTTAGGTTAGATTAAGTTAGGTTAAGTTAGGTTAGGATAGGTTAGCCTACGTACGCCGCGTACGTAGGCTAACCTAGCCTAACCTAACTTAACCTAACTTAATCTATAAAATATCTTAACTTAAAATATCTGAAATAATTTAACTTTTTTATTACAAAAAATACATAAAGAAATTTAAATTTAAATTATAAATTTTTCGGTGGAAGATAAAAAAAAGTAATATCATACTTGTGAATATTTCCACGGAAGATAAAAATTTCTAGTTCAATTTAAAATTTTCTCAACGAAGTGAAGAAAAGTTCAAGTTCTCTTCTGAACTTTACAAAAGAACACAATTCAATTATAATTCATCCAGAAAAAAAAATATTCTACATCAATTTGAAGTTCCCCAATAAAATTAAGATATTTTAAGTTCTATTCAAAATTTTTAGACGGAAGATAGATAAAGTAAGAATATGACAGTGATTGTTTTCCATGAAGATCAAAAGTTTCACTTTATTTATAATTTCTCTTAAATTCAGTTCTGATTTTTCTCAGAGATGAAAAATTTAAAGTTCAGTTCTAAATTTTTCTCTAGAAGATAGGAATAGTTATACTTTGATTGTGATTATTTTTCTGTGAAGATAAAAAGTTTAACTTTAATTCTAATTTTCTTAAGTTCACTTTCCGATTTTTTGCAAAGAGATGAAAAATTTAAAGTTCTGTTCCAAATTTTTCATAGAAGATAGAAAAAGTTATACATTGACTTGAATATTCGACATGAAGATAAGGAGCATCACTTTAATTCTGAGTTTTCTAGAAGAAGTGCAAAATGTTCAAGTTCTCTTCTGAATTTTCTTAAAGAAGCAAAAAAAGTTAGCTCAATTCTTAATTTTAGCAATTAAAATTAAAAAAAGATTCCACTTCAGTTCTTAATTAATAAATTAAATAAAAAATTAATATTTCTCTTATGAATTTTACAAGGTAACACGTTACGAGAATATGGTCCCCCTAGGAAGTATAAGTCGAACACGGCAGTTTTAAGTACAACACGACATAAAAAATGTAATAATCCGTTCAGAAATTAACCTTTGAATATAAGAAAAGTTATGCTATGAGTTGGATTATTTTCAAGAAGTTAATAGGTTTCTCATCATTTATGAATTTTCAGATATTTATCTTAATGCTTGATTTAAATAAGTTGAATCAAATTGTTTTAAAAGTATCAAAAGTATCAAAAAACTATATATTGAGCTTCCCAGTTGCAGAAATAGTAATGACAAATGCTGGTGAATTTGTGCCTGAAAACAAAACAGTTGTTCATGGAAAACTTTGACTAAATATTAAAATTGTATCCAACATTTTAATTGGAATCAAAGATTTTAATTCTTAAGCAGGAAAAATAAAAAAGCGGACACTATCAATCAATTTACGATTATTAATATACACAATTTAGCATCAAGAAATTGAGACTTTACGGAACCGGTAACCCGCATCATATCATGGTTAGTTTTGGGATTGATTTGAAAAATGACCAGAAATTGAATTAGAAAAAACTTGCTTATCCAACTGTAAGTAAGGTGAAGTATTACAGCTTAAAATGAACAGAAACTATTTCACATATGACGAGGCCTGCCTCCTTCTCAACCTATCTTCCTTTACGCTAAAGTTTTACATTTTGTTCTAATTCCTTAAAAATAATTACTGAAAATCAAGGGCCGTTGAAGCGGAATAGCAAACGTTTTTAAAGCACTAAAAAACTTTAGCGCACCGATTGAGGGGCTGAGAAGGGGGCATCCCTCCTCACATACGGAGTAATTTATGTTCTTTTTAAGTTTTAATGTTACTTCGTATTCTCAGTTAAAAACACTTAAAAATATATTATTATTTAATTATGCTAGAGGCTATAAACAGTTTTTTTTTACACATTTTTTTTAACACCATCGTGCAAAATTTACCACCGTAAACTGTTATCTTGCAAAATAACTGTTCCTCGTGTGCCGCCACGAAAATGCGCCACCATGAGGCATAATGGTAAAGTAAACAAAAGAAACAAGTAAACAAAGGATTTGCTGTAAAACTGTAGGAAAAAGACTGGCTTTGTTTGTTTTGTTAATTAATGGATGCTATGCTGTTTTGGATGTAAGAAAACGGTGGAGAATAACGTTGCAGGCCTCCACGGTCGACTGGGCCACCCTGCAAGAGCGGTGATTGCCAACGTCATTCGGGGGCCTGCCCACCTTAAGATAAATTTCATTTGTTGTTTTTTCTTTCTTTTTGCTCTTGCTCACGTTCATCATGCCGTCATACAAACAATTCGATTTAGCACTGGTGAAATTTGCAGGCTATCCACTGTGGCCTATAAAAATTATGGAAGGCGTATAAACTATTTGACCTTATGCTACGGGGATCGTAACGAGCAAATTATTTCTGAGAGTAATGTTGTATTGTATGAAAACAATGTTCAAGAAGCTTCTACCAAAACTGTGAAGAATTTTGAACTCGCATTTGATAAGGTTGAGTGTTTTTCCGAGATTTACAGGTCGATTTCAAAGGCATTTTCTGCACTAAAAGTATCCGATGAAGCCGAACCGGTTCACAGTCTGCTTTATTCGCACGAATTTCCGCTACAGAACAGGAGTTAGAAAAAAAGTAGAGAATCTATTGTTTCAGAGATATCTCCTCAGGTTTCTGCAAACTGTGGCGAGAAAGCGCAATCTGGTCTTTAAGACTCTGCTGAGACTATAATTAATGAGTTGAACAATTCTGTGTCACTGGAGTTCAATTCCGTTTTAGACCGTATTAAACGAGAGCTGAAACCGTGTAGAATGCAAACCCTTAATCTAGAGAATCGAATTAAAAAAATTGAAGTCAACCTTTACGATATGAATCAAGAAACTATCTTGGATAGTCTTGTTTTCAACGGTCTGAAACAAAGGCCAGGAGTTGACCTTAAAAAGGCTTTCCTCAGTGTCCTATCGACACAGATGGGTGTTACTGATATGTCTTCTGACGAATTTTCAAATATTTTCCGGTTTAGAATGAGAGGGCCTCATACTGCTAGTGACAAACTTGCCCCAGTACTAGTTCGATTTGCTAGCAAAGAAGCTGCTCGAAAAGTTTTCTCACAGAGGTCTAAACTAGCTGGTTCGGGAATCTTTGTGTGGGAATCCCATACAAAGCGATGTCAGGATTTGCTAAATGCCGCAAGGGATCGCTTCGGTGTAAAAATTGTATCGACTGACAGTGGCAACATGCTATTGAAGTCGCCAGGTGAACTATCTGCACGCAAAATAAGATCCCTTGGTGAATGCATTTGAAATAGTATTTGTGTTGTTTTTCGTCATTTTTTTTTTCTTTCCCTTGTTTTGCTTTTTTTCGCCGTTTTTCTTACTATTTTTTCGCTATTATTGTTATTTTCATTATTATTCTCAGTCCTGCATTTTCTTTTATTACTTTTTTCTGTTCATTAGAGATATTTGTTTGGTTCGTGTATTTTTCGCTATTTTTGTCATTTTCTCAAAAACTGTCGATTCTTAGTCCTACATTTTCTTTTGTTACTTTTCTTTCTTTTCATTTAGAGAGATTTATTTTGTTCGTGTATTTATTTACTCTTACTGTGTCTATATTGTACTATTTAATGAGCTGACCTTTTCGTCTAGAAGAGGTTTTGTCAGCACCAATAGCAACAGATCTTGAACCATGTATGAACCAAATTAAACTTCAACAGTTAAGAAATAGTGCTTATGTTCAAAGTTCGCAGTTTAACCCCAGAGAAGCTGATTCGTTGCATTTATGTTTATTAGGATGTGCTGCAATTTCTCTCCGATTCTCAAGGAAAATTAGTTTTATTGGTATATGTAAAACTTTTTTTTAGTCAGGAACATTCTTTCTCGTTCTATCCTTTTCCTGATTATAATTTAGAGACTAAAAACCGGACATCACTTCATAGAGGGGGAATTGCGTGTTTGATTTCAAAGTCTTTGTTTTACCAAGTAAGAAATGACATTCATGTTTGGATTGAGGGTAAGTTTGAAAGTCTTAGTCTGGAATTAGATTTGGGAAGTAGGGAACTTTTGATTATTGTTGTGTGTAGGCCACCGAGTGCTAGCTGGGAAGAACTTGAGCGTGGGTTTGATCAACTTGCACGTGCGGTGTCTCGGACAGATCTAGATTTTATTTGTATGGGTGATTTCAACTTTGATCTGCTTTCATTGAATGGAGTGAATCTTGATTATTTTAATTGGATGGTTGCTCATGATCTTTTCTCCCTTGTGAATATTCCAAAACGTATTACGAGTCATTCAGCCACTCTCATAGATAATATTTTTGTTGATTCTAAGTATCTGGACTGTAGTTATGCTGATATGGTTCTATACCCTTGTTCGGACCATTCCCCAGTTGTCGCAACGGTACCTTGTGGCCGAATAAAAAGAAATGAATTAAAAGAGAATTGAAGACTCAGTCGTTAAAAAAAAGAGACTTTAAAGAGGTTTGGTGAAGAGTTAAGCAGCATTGATTTTAGCGAAATTTTAGATATGATAAATGACGCTTCTGGTGCATTTGATCGCATGATCGGGACGGACAGCCAATATATGATAAAACTTGCCCAGTGAAATGTTTGAAGCCCCATAAGAATGAGCCCAGGAGGCCCTGGATGACTACGGAAGTTCTTGAAGCGTCAGATTTAAGAAATTAATTGTATGTGGATTATTAAAATAGTGAGTGTGCCGAAAACTGGAATAATTCAAAATAATACGCAATAAAGTGAACTCGATGAGAAGAAAAGCTAAAAAAGAAGACTTTGTGAATCAATTGGGTTTAAATAAAAATAATACTGAAGGAACTTGGAAGGTTATTAATAATCTATTGGGAAAGAAGAAAGAAGCTCCACCCAATTTGCTACTGATTCAAGGAGAAACTGCCAATGATGAAACAATTATTACTAATAGATCTGCTGAGTGTTTTCAAGTTTTGGCCAAAATGTACAGGCGGAAGGGTTGATGAATTCTAATGATGATTTCCTGACTATAAATTTGTGGATGATAGAGGAACTGGAAGTGATTTTGAATTTCAGCCGTGTACTGAAGACGAAATTCTGAAGGTTGTGAGATCAATCAAATCTAATTCAACAGGGACAGATGGCATTAATCTTAAGACTTTTAAATCAGTGATGTTTTATTTACTACCATGCCTCGTCCACATAATCAATCTTTCTCTCCAAACCGGCGAATTCCCTGATGCACGTAAAAGGGCCAAAGTCATCCTGTTGACTGATGTGTTTGTTGTGACCGTTTGGAAGAATACAAGTAAGGTATTTTCTACAAACTGTGCATTAATTTTCCCGGAACCCAGACAGGGTAGGAACAGAGTTACGAGATACCGTCATTATTATATTGACAGGGGGGGTTCGTTACCTCCAAGGAGATAGTTAGAAATTAGTGGTAACCCAGGTTGGGTAGCCTTGGCCTTAGAATTTGGCCATTTGACCGCTCGATCACGTTATCATACCCTGGGGCAGGGTATACTGTAAATTGGGTACTAACAAACCCGATATTTACAAAACCGGTGTGGTAGGCGCGGGCATCCCATTATTATAATTTGGTGCCGCCGGGGCTTTTCCCTCCAGTAAGTGGTGACACCCGTACATTACCACGCCAATGCTGGTGGCATTGTAACCTACCGGTACAATATTGGAGGCATCGTGGTTACCACTATAACACATCCCCCTTCACAAAGGTGGTTCTAAGCTAGATATTGAAAATTATAGACCCATATTAATCCTACCCTATTTTCAAAATTATTTGAAAAAATTGTGCATGAAAGGCTTTATGATTACCTTACGAAAACGGGGGTGCTACGTGAAATCCAGTTCAGCCTTAGGTAAGGTCACTCGACGTCGGACGGCGCGCATTCACTCTGTGATACTGTAAATAAATGCTGTGAACGTGGTGAAATTCCTTTGACTATTTTTATTGATTTTAGAAAAGTGTTTGATACAGTGGATTTTAAAATTTCACTCAAACGTCTTAAAACCCTTGGAGTTCACGGTAACTATCTCAAGTGGTTTGATAGTTTTTTGAGTGGTAGATCTCTTCAAGTTGTATAAAATGATGTTTTTTCCTCTCCTTTTCAAGTGAAGTGTGGTATAGCCCAGGGGCCTGTCTTAGGACCACTCCTGTAGCTTGTGTATGTTTATTCAATGCGTTTCTACTTACCTGAGTGTTTTATTACAACTTTTCCGGATGATACTGCTCTAACTGTGTCTAGTCGATCCATTGATGATTTGTTTTTGAAAGTAAATAGGATTTTAAAGTTTTTTTTTGTATTTACGAGTTTGAGCCTTTTGTCAGTGAATGTTTAAAAAATAACAAATTTTATGATATTTAGAAGAGTTGGTAAGCAGCCAAGTGTTGATGGAGAGATATTTTTTAATGGTAGGCTTTGTCATAGGTGCATGAAGTGCGTTATTTGGGTTTCCAGCTTGATTGTAATTTGTCTTGGAGGCCCCATAGTGATCTTGTTGTAGCTAAAGTTACTAGAGGTCTGGGAATTTTGCGCCGATTAAAGCATGTTCTTCCATTATCAGTTCTTCGTTACTGTACCATACTATTGTTTAGTCTAGTAATTTTTATGAAAATTTTCAAAGAGTGCAGATTCTTCAAAATAAAACTGTATGTCTTCTTGGTAATTATGTAGAAAAAGTGAAGGATACTGCGTCGTGGTTTAAGAAATTACGAGTGCTTAATATTGGTCATATTCGCGATTATCAAGCTGCTGTTTTTGCTTATCGATGTTGGAATGATCTATGTCCTACAGCTTTTACTGATTATTTTCGTGTAAATCGTTCGCTCCCCAGGTATGCGATTAGAGAGGCGAATAATTTTGTTGTTGAGTACCGAGACAACACACGTGCAGGTTTCGGAATTAGGTCTTTAGCTCCAGCTATTTGGAATGATAGCTCAGCTGGCATTTGGGAGGCTGAACCCACTGGGTTATTTAAAGCGAAATTTCAGAAATATTTATTGGGGGAGGGCAGTTAATTTTAGTACTATTTGGCACCTTTTTTTTTTTTGAAATGATTTTTGTTACTAGTTTTGAGAATAAGAGGATTGCAGCCGTCCACCATTAGGCTTTTCGATCCTTCTCCGGGTGGTTGTGTGTATATATAGTTTATTTTGTAATTATTAGTAAAAAAAAAAAAATTGTCTTAATGGCGCACCATGACCGTGTACCATACTTTTACCACTGACTGTTACCACTGTGTATTGAGTATAAAAGACCTAGCCTTGGTAAAAAAGTTTTTATTCAAGTCACATTTTTCAATTTTAAAAATCTTATATTTATGAATCATACTTTTTTTCTTGGGTGCGTTCCAGAAACTAACGATCACTAATTTTAATCAGTCTTCGATTATTAACCCCATCTAAAACTGAAAAAAAATACGTCCATTTCCATCAACAAACTCAACGCTTTATACGTCCATAATAAGCTACAGAAAAACTTTTTAGCTCTTTCGAACTTAGGCTATACCTTTTTGAGACTTTTCCCTTCAGAGTTAACAATCACCATAGCAGCTGTAACGGGCACCGGAACAAAAATAATGAACAATAAAAACCAGCCAGCGTAAATATATTCGACATCTTCTCCAGTTTCAAAGCTGCCATTATAATTCCGGGTTGTTACCAAAACAGTTACCTATAAGGGCAAAACAAGTTTTCTTTTATTAATAAAAACGTTTAGAAGTGATATATATAAACTATCAAATTTTACAAAACTTGCATTAGGGCTGTGTATTGAGTATTTTCAAGGCTAGATGGAATATACTGCTGCTACTATAGCTGTTAACTTAATGAGGGGTTTGTTTAGATTAAACAAAAATACATCAACCACCAGAAGTAAACTTGTTTAGGCTAAACGCCCTCTATAAAAAAATATTTAAATTCATTTACAAAAATAAAAATTAAAAAAATAAATAAATAGAGAAAATAAAACGGCCCAACCTCACTTGACTCGGTAAGATACTTCTAAAAACCACTTTTGCAAAGAAAAGCAAGAAAAGAACCCCCACAATTGCCTTTCTCTCATAACAACCCTTGAAAAAAAACAACAAAAAGAAACAAATGATTACAACACCCAAATAGAGGATGACTTAATTTTCGTTTGACCTTAGATGGAGGGCCAAACAGCACAGTCTTTGGCAATCTGTCATCATTCAACCTTAAGACGTGACCTAGCTATTTCCATTTAGTAAGAAACTTCTAAAAACTACTTAAAAAAGAAAAAGAAAAAAACACACCACGATTGCCTTTCTGTCACAGCCATCTTAGAAAAAAAAATGGTTTACAACAACCCAATAGAGGACGACCTACTCTTTAGTTTGGCCTTAGATGGAGGGCCAAAAGACATGATCTTTACCAATCTGTCCTCCTTTGACCTTAAAAGCCTTAAAAGACCTAGCCTTATTAACCTTTGTTCCACTTTCGCCCTAGAAAGTAGAGACGACCTCCTTTTTCGTACAGTTCACTGCTTGATATACCGTTACCACTGCACAGCTCATCGCCGTACACCACTTTACGGTTCCGTTTTTTCGTCCAAAGGAGCACCTAAAAATATCCCTCCAATCCCTCCCAAGTCCCTATTCCTAAAGCAATTCCAAATCAAAATATAGAAAGTCAAACTAAAAATGTTAGAGCATATGGAGGTGAATGGGGGTAAAAGAGTTTAAAATGGAGTTAAATGTTAAAATTAGCAACCAAGGACGGTGCAAAATCCTTGTTATTTTTTTTCGTCCCTTTTTGTCCTGAGGATGACCCACGTCTGTCATGCAGTGTGACTAATCTGCCTTCTTAAAAAGATGAACATATACTATATGAGAACAATTTTAAGAACTGTAGGAGCAGAATCGATTCTATATTTATTTGTCTTAGTTAGGCCACAAGTGCACGGGGCGAGTTTACAAGATAACAAACCGGCTTGTAAAAAGCTGGTGAGTCGGCTAGTAAGCTGGTTTTCGAGTACACACACAAATTTCCCCTTGCTCAGTGGCCAACTAGCTGCCGTGTCGAAACCACGTGTTGTCGTCTAATGTTAAGGCTAATGTTCCTAAATCGACCTCAATATTTTCTTATTCTATGAAAATAGATTTTACTCTCAGTTGCGACTTGTCACAAAATTGATTGTTTTTGTTATTTTGTTTTTCGGAATTGATCTTTGAAAATTCATAAGGAATCCACTGTAGGTGTTGCTCTCCACGGTTTTATCCAACACATTCCTTTTGTGCACTTTCTGTTTTAGGTTTTGTCGTTTGGGTTCTGGCTCTAGAGCCATCTCGTCTGATATATTCAAGACTAATACTACTAGCACCATGCGCACAAGTTAATGTGAGCATACTTGGGTAGTCTACAAGAAAACTCACTGAAAAGCCAGCGAGTGGTATGTAAAGCTGCCGGTAGTTCAACTTCTGCCAGAGCGTTTTTACACGCAGGTGAATAAAGCTGGTAAACCGGAGCTGGTGAATCGATTTCGCTGGACTAGTTTACAAGCTTCTTGTGAAAAAAATACGGCTTGTAGCTTCCAAACTCGCCACATGTACTTGAGCCTTTAGACCATAAGGACACAATGCTTTTGGCGAAAGTGTTTCTTTTCTCTTCGCCCCAATGCAAAGCAAAACTAATAAAAGGGACGAATAAAAAAATAACGACTAATATTTTTACATAAATTTATGATTAAAATTCTGATGGGCAACAGCAGATGGTGTAAGCTTTTTTTTCCCCAAGACGAAGTCAAATTTCTTCTTTGGTTAATTTCCCGTCTTTTTTGGAGTAACTTATGAGGAATACCCCAAAATGGAAGAAGTGGAACAGTATCCTTACTTGCAAAATAATTTATCCATGTTTCACAGCTTAAAGGGTTATTTTCCGTGCCTTGAAATTAGTTTCCTTGGATATATTTCTACGGATACCAAATTATGGCAAATAAACTCGTAGGCAAAAGAGCAATTATGGGAAAGAGGATATTACCGTTGAGCACGGAAGGTCTATATTCTTGCGCAGTATAAGTATATATGAACAGTATAAGCATTCATATTAGGGCCCGAACGATATATCGGCCGACCCATATTAACGGGCCGAATGAGGGTCAGAGTCATTATTGGATATCGGAAAAATATTAGTTATCGGCCGAAATATTTTTTTTTTTTTCTTGCACAACTTGTCTATAAGATGGCATCAGATTTCCTCAGGTAATTTTTGCTAGCCCAGTCGTTCGGGGTGGAGCCAACAGCTAAGTCTGATCATGGTGGAGAGAGCAGCACAGGTGAATCAATTGAAGTCAAAGTATATTTGTTGTCAATACTTGTCAATACCCACCCAGTGCAGCAATCCTCTAAATGTATGGTGACTTCAAGAACTTACATCAAACAGTTCGTGGTAACGAGCTGTAAATAACGAGCGACCCGGTTCAATAGTAACCGAAACTCTAAAAAACGGAGTTTTGATACCAATAGATACATCAAAAGAATTAGATTTTAATGCTGATTTCAAATATATAAGTTTCATCAAGTTTAGTCTTACCCATCAAAAGTTACGTGCCTAAGAAAATTTGCCTTGCTCTTTACGCTAAAGTTTGACTTTCTCACAACTCTACTTTTTTTTAACAATAAAAACTTTAGCGGAAAGAGCGAGGCGTTGAGGAGGGGACATCCCCTTTCATATACGGAATAGTTTCTGTTAGTTTTAAGTTTTAACGTCGTTCCTTACTTTCAGTTAAAAAAACTTGTTTTTTTATTTAATCCTCTACCAAAACAACTAAAAAGAATACAATAAATCATATATTTTCGTTTAATGAATGTTCACTTCTGTGGGTGAAAGATCCAAGATTCAATCAGTTATAACAATGATATCCAGTCAGGGGCACAGTTAAAGAGGAGAGGGAATAATTTAAGGTGGGGAGGGGGAGTTCCAAGGTGTCGCCGCTGCGTGTAACACCTTAAAAAATGTATTTTAGAAATCTAGCTTGTGTGTCCGTATTTGTCGGCATACTGGACGATTTTGCAGGCACATTCTTTAAATCCCTCCTCCAAACTTAAAACTCTAGGTAAACCCTTGTATCCAGAGCGCCTAAAATGGACTTGTTAGCATGAGACCATATCATATGAATGTAAAGTTTTCACATTAATATGTGAAATATTAAAATTCGAAGTCCTGCAATTGAAATTTGGGTTTTGAAAAATCAATTTCAATAAATATCTTACCCTTCTTTCAATCAGATTGTCATGTATTTGTTTTTATATAACTAAGCCAGCTCCTTTGATTAATTTTTTTTCTTATTTGTCACTTCCAAAAATATCCGCCATTTCGCTTGTGGGCTCAGAAGCTGCTGATTAGAAAAGGTAAAGAAAATTAAAAAATATTGTAAATTGCATATTTTTGAAATCCACAGTGAATTATTAAGGCTGTCTTTGGTGTGTAATAGACCAAGAAGAAACACATAAGTATGAATATGGGCCGACAAAGGGGGTTTAAACTTTAGGTAAGTTTTTTTCCTGAGGGGACTTTATCGGCAAATTATATTGGTATCGTAACGGTTCGCGACCGATATATCAGTATCGGACCCCAAAAGCTCATATCGGTTGGACCCTAATTCATATATACTTATACTGTGGTATTCCTAATATTTTATTCTTAATATATCACGAAGGGTTCTTGTACCCCCCCCCCACAAACAAAAAAAGAAACTTTGAAAATCTAAAATGAATGCAGACTTTAAAAGTAAAATTTCAGAAGTAAACACTGAAAAAAAACAAATAAGCACTAAAAACGATTACGCAAGAAAAGTAGAACTATTGCTAATAGTACAACAAACAACTTCCTGCGGAACAAAACCACCTGAGGCCCGCACAGCTGCGCATGTATCCCTTCGACTTAAATCTATTTTCAAAGATCTACTCCCACCCCTCCCCCCCTTTATAAGGTTCAATTTCCTTTTAATAAGGATGAAAATCCTTTCTTATTATCTCTTACCACATCTTACGAGAGTAACCTGTTTTTCGTTTGGCCCCTGATACGGAAGGATTAAAAATCTTTTCTTATGGGAGTAATCTGTTTTTCACCAGTTTTTCGTTTGACCCCTGAAATATTACTTCAGGGGCCATATTTGGCAATATCGCCCCTGATACGGAAGGATTAAAAATCCTTTCTTACTATCTCTTGCCACATTTTACGGGAGTAACCTGTTTTTCACCTGTTTTTCGTTTGACCCCAGGAAGATTGCTTCAGGGGCCATATTTGGCAATATGGCCCCTGACACGGAGGGATTAAAAATCCTTTATTACTATCTCTTATCACATTCTATGGGAGTAACCTGTTTTTCGTTTGGCCCCTGAAAGATTACTTCAGGGGCCATATTTGGCAATATGGCCCCTGATACAGAAGGATTAGAAATCCTTTCTTACTATCTCTTGTGACATCTTACGAGAGTAACCTGTTAAGCGTTTGACCCCTGAAAGATTGCTCCAGGGGCATATTTGGCAATATGGCCCCTGATACGGAAGGATTAAAAATCCTTTCTTATTATCTCTTACCACATCTTATGGGAGTAACCTGTTTTCCGATTGGCCCATGAAAGATCGCTTCAGGGACCATATTTGGCAATATGGCCTCTGATACGGAAGGATTAAAAATCCTTTCTATACGGGACTAACCTGTCTTTCACCAGTTTTTCGTTTGACCCCTGAAAGATTGCTTCAGGGGACGGAAGTAACCTATTTTTCGTTTGGCCCCTGAAAGGTTGCTTCAGGGGCCATATTTGGCAATGTGGCCCCTGATACGGAAGGAATAAAAATCTTTTCTTACTATCTCTTACCACATCTTACGGGAATAACCTGTTTTTCGTTTGGCCCCTGAAAGATTGCTTCAAGGGCCATATTTGGCAATATGACCTCTGATAAGGAAGGATTAAAAATCCTTTCTTACTATCTCTTGTCACACCTTTCGGAAGTAGCCTAACCTATTTTTCACCTGTTTTTCGTTTGACCCCTGAAAGATTGCTTCAGGGGCCATATTTGGCAATATGGCCCCAGATACGGAAGGAATAAAAATCTTTTCTTACTATCTCTTACCGCATCTTACGGGAATAACCTGTTTTTCATTTGGCCCCTGAAAGATTGCTTCAAGGGCCATATTTGGCAATATGACCTCTGATAAGGAAGGATTAAAAATCCTTTCTTACTATCTCTTGCCACATCTTACGGGAGTAACCTGTTTTTCACCTGCTTTTCGTTTGACCCCTGAAAGATTGCTTCAGGGGCCATATCTGGCAATATGGCCCCTGATACGGAGGGATTAAAAATCATTTCTTACTATCTCTTATCACATTTTACGGGAGTACCCTGTTTTTCGTTTGGCCCCTGAAAGATAGCTTCAGGGGTCATATTTGGAAATATGGCCCCTGATACGGAAGGATTAAAAATCCTATTAAAAGTGCTGATACGAAACGCCAACAGTACTTGAGGGACATTTATCACTGTATTAGAATGTTGAATGAAATACTCGTATCTGCTGCAAGTAGGATAAAGTGAATTCAAGCAATATATGTATATTTTTGCCACGTTTAGAATTTCTGTATACACATATAAGGGATATCAATCTGTACTATTTTTCCATTGTTATCAGTTTCAACAAGCAATGGTTATCTGTATTAGTTTAGGAGACTGAGCTTCACTTGGTGAAAGGAATTTTCAAATTCTAGGTGTAAGTTTTTCCCTGGCAAGTATAAATAATGAAAGATTTCTGCTAAAATGATGCCATGTATTATTGATTTTTTCTGGATGTTCTTTATCAAAGAATGCCCGATGGGTAAGTTAATATGTATTAATTTTAACTAATAATTAATATTTATTTAATTAATTGAAAATAAAATTAATTAAATTAAAAAATTAATTAATAATTAATAACTCTTAATCTGTAAAACGTGACTAAGCCATCTTAACTTTCGTTTTCTATAGCTCTTGAAATTTGGATCTAGACAACGTTTTTGTATAGTTTACTGTTTGATACGTATACGGTAGGTCAAACGGATGACAAAATTTATCCTTACACAATTCCTCTGAATGTTTATCAAACCTTTCTCAGGCCTTCAAGGCACTTGCATTTCAGAACAATGCCTGTCCATGGCCGCATCCAGAGGGACGAGGTTACCCCGTTTACTCCCCCCTCCGAAATATTTTCTGACTCGTAAATAAGTAAAAAAACAAACACAAAAGAAATATTTTTCGTTGCACTTGGTGAACTTTTTTGTAACTTCCCCCTCCCCCCCCCCCAAAAAAAAAACAACAACAAAATAACACACCCTGCCCAGAATAAAAATCCTAGATACGCCCTTGTCACTGTCCTTATCACTGCTTACAATATTCTAATCTTACTTCGCAGACTCATCTTCGTGTTCTTCCAAACTTTTCTCAACTGCGAAAAAACACTCCCCATCTGTTTTTTACGCCTCCATTAGGTCCATCATTTTTACTAATAGTACTACCTAGAGAACAGAAGCCATTTGATCAATTTTCTTGCTACATAATATCCTCTCATCAAAATCATTTTTTTGTAAGTGACTTAGTTTTCTTAACATTAAATTTAAACCCTATTTTTTCATCCCAAAACTGAAAAATCACCAAAACCGGTTAATTCCAATTTTTATAAGCAAAAAGAAGGTTAAAAAAATGAGAACTAAGTTTTTCTTACTTTTTCTAACCCTTTTTAACTTTTTCTTCTTTGACCTATTTAAAACAAAAGCCTATTTTAAGCCTATTGTATTTTTTTAATACTTTTACTTTTTCTATTTTAACCTATTTTAGCTATTTTGTGAAGTCCAAATTACTACAGGTCTTCAATTCTTCCGGTGTGATCGGGAAACTGAATTATTATTTACTTAGATTAATTAAAAAAAACTTTCAGAATAATATTTATTTAAAATAAAAGTAACGGCCATATTAGAATTAAGACAAGGAGAGACTCATCCCTGTGAAAACAAAAACTCAAAACGATCAGAAATTACGGTGAAGGAACGCTATAAACCCAAAACGGACGGATACCAAAAAAACGATTAGAGCAAAAAACATAAAATAATTAATCACATAAATTAATAAATAAATCTTAAAGCGATTAATGCTTAGATTGAGTATGAAAATCAAGCTTAAAACGAAAACAAATATTTTGCTATTAAAGTATAAATGAAACTTAAAACGAACAGAAATTAAATAAACAATCAATTCGAACAAACATACAATATATATTAATGTAAATGAATAAATAAATCTTAAAACGAGTGAAACTTAAATTGACTATACAAATCAAGTTTGAATCGAATAAAAATAACTACAAACAAGGGTTTGGGTATCGTCTCACTGCAGAAGCCTAAAACCTACTGCGTCATTGGCACTTTACTGAAAACAATTCTTCGAAATATTTTCACTTTTGTAACTTTAAGAAATCAAAAATTAATTAACATTTTAGGGAATAAATATCAGCATATGCATATTAAATTGACAATGCACATTTTTTTCTCAGTAAACTCATTTGAATTTTTTTTTCAGTAAAGTACAAATTATATTCTGGCTTTTAGAAAGCATAGGGGTTTTGAACCCTACTCACATTAATTTATGCTCGTTTTGAGTTTGACTCTAATATTTATTTTGATTTTTGTTCGTTTTGGGTTTCATTTATTTATTGATACTGATTTGGGGTAGTTGTATGCTTGGTAGATTATGTGATAGTCCGGACGCCAGGTGTTGAAAATGTGCCATACCACGACGGAATGGGGCTGCTACGAGAGATAGCCTACCCTCCACCCCCTAAATTGACCATGTAGATTAAAAAATACCAATGGCACTTGCTTGCGAGTGGTGGAACACTCCGAAACTTATAGTTTAAAATGGCCTTTACTTTTCTTTGAAAAACTTATTTTTCGGAAAGTTTTTTTTTAATTAATATTTGTTTGTTTTTGATTGCAAAAAGTTTCAAGTTTTTATGGCAAGGGAGGTGCTTACTGTCTGATTATTCTTGACTTTAAAAAACCGATCTAGAACTTTCAATCTAAATCGAATGAGGCTTTTTTCAAAGTCTATACGATTCAGAATAAAAATACATCAATGACAGTAGATCAATGATACATCAATGATAGTAGATGACTGTATATAACTTAGATAGGCCTAGTCAGTGAGTTACACATATTTATAAGTAGTAGGCTAAATATATCACTGAGTTATATATTTCTGTATATAACTTATATAGGCCTAGTCAGTGAGTTACACATATTTTAAGTAGTAGGCTAAATATGTCACTGAGTGATATATTTCTGTATATAACTTAGATAGGCCTAGTCAGTGAGTTACACATATTTATAAGTAGTAGGCTAAATATGTCACTGAGTTATATATTTCTGTATATAACTTATATAGGCCTACTCAGTGAGTTACACATATTTTAAGTAGTAGGCTAAATATGTCACTGAGTTATATATTTCTGTATATAACTTATATGCCTAGTCAGTCAGTTACACATATTTATAAGTGGTAGGCTAAATATGTCACTCAGTTATATATTTTTGTATATAGCTTATATAGGCCTAGTCAGTGAGTTACACATATTTATAAGTAGTAGGTTAAATATGTCACTGAGTTATATATTTCTGTATATAACTTATATAGGCCTAGTCAGTGAGTTATATATATTTATAAGTAGTAGGTTAAATATGTCACTGAGTTATGGCCTTTGCAAAACAAAAGTGATCCGTTTATCTAGCCTCCCCCAGGCCATTCAGCGTGTCCTCAGGTGGCGATAGGGGAACGCTCTACAGATATGTAGGATACCTCCATAGGAGGGACGGACCAAGGGGGGACCTTGTCCCTGGGGGTCCATAATAGAATCTGGGGCACCCTTGCCCGGGGTCATAAATACAGGTGGAGGAGGAAGAAGGCCCCTCAAATGTACACTCAAAAGGGCCCACTGGTTTGTTCACAAGTTCCATGAATTGCAAACCTTCTCCCAGTAATGGATTAAATTGAATGGTGATGCAGAATACCATCGCGGGAGGATCCTCTATAGGAGGACAACGGCGGCAGGGCGTAAGATCCAGATCTAGGGACAACGGCCTCTGCAAAGGGCTGCCTCGACCTCTTCAGGGTACCTGCAAGACTGGGGACCTTGCAGTCAGCTCTATCCACACTGGAGGAGTGGCGCCCCTCGAGGAAATTATACCCTAGTAAACGACACAGCATTCGCACGGGATTCTGACTAATGGACAATTCTTCTGGGATTGGTATGTTTTGATGGGCGTCTTTGGGCTGAAAAACCTCTTCCTAGCTAATTTATTTATTACGGGTTGCCTCCCCATGGTAGCATAATATTTGTAGGCATGAATATATAATGAGTCGGAGGTAATAGGCTTGAGATTGTCTGTGCAGGATTTCGACTATTGTTGATAGAAGAGCATCGCCAAGTGCTGAAAACCATGTTGTGACCAAGATAGGCCCAGGATTGCACAAAGCCTCCATTCATGGAGGTCCCAGGGACTTCTTGCCGTCCGGTTCTAAGCCTATTTAAGCACTTCGGTGTAGACTTGAGAAGATATGTGATCCCCGTCCTGCACTGGTATCCGGGATCAATGCTTTTCCTGTGGCGAAAATAATTTCAGTGATTTAAAGAACATGAAAATTGGAACTTGGAATGTTATAACGTTAAAAAATGACTGTCGTATCGACATTTTGACTGACGAATGCAGACAATTCGAACTGGATTTATTAGGAGTCTCAGAAACTCATATCCCAGGGGTAGGAAGCATGAAATTAGGTGATATAGAGTTTGTTTACTCGGGTAGGAAGGATGGGGTACATAGACAGGGAGTAGGGCTCTTGGTGAAAAAGGCAGCTGCTAAATCTTGTTTAGGCTGGGAAGGTATTATTATTAGATTATTAATTGCTCATTTTATGACTAGAAAGTTCAGGGCTTCAGATATAGTAGTATACGCCCCTGTAGAACCGACTGATGGAGATACTAGTGACTCAGATGAATTTTACTCACAGTTACAGGAGCAAATAGACAAGGTCCCAGGTAGAAATATGATGTTATTACTGGGAGATTTTAACGCCCAGGTTGGTAGAAATAAGGATAGATGGTATCCCAGCGTAGGTAAATTTGGTGTAGGAAAAGAAAACAGTAATGGATACAGACTTTTGCAATTTTGTAGGTATAACAATCTAGTTATAACCAATACGGTGTTTGGTCATAAAATGGCTCATAAGCTAACATGGTATTCACGTGATGGTAAGACAGCAAACCTTATTGATTATTCTATTGTAAAACAAAGACTGGCAGGATCAATACAAGATACTAGTGTATATAGGAGTGCTGTTATTGATGTTAAGATTAAATATAACCATCTATTAGTGTTAAGGGTTAATTTAAAGCTGAAATATATTAAGGGTAACTACCTCACGGGAAGTTATGATGTTAGTATACTCCAGGATGAGAATATGAGATAAACTTTCCAGGAACAGTTGAATACTAAACTTGAGAGTTTAAAATTTGATAATGTGGAAGATGGTTGGAATAATTTTAGAAAAATAATTTGTGAAGTTGCTGAAGGTGTATTAGGGAAGAAAGCTAGAACTACAGCTAAGAATATTAGTGAAAAAGCTTTATGTTTAATAGAAAGGAGAAAGGACTTGTACAAGAATTATCTGAGTGATAGATCGCATGAAAACAAAAGAAATGTAAAGAAAGTGGAGAAAGCATTGAAATATGAACTAAGGAGGTGTGAAGTGGAGGCCATGGATAAAATTGCCGAGGATTTAGAAGATGCAGCTAGACGGCATAATAGTAAAATGTTGTACTGGCACGTTAACAAATTGAGAGGTAGTAGTCAATCCTGACTTGTCCCAGTTAAAGATAGGAATTGGGTGGCAATTAGCGATAATGAAAAAACTAAAGCGAGATGGTCCGAACATTTTGAGAAATTGCTTAACCGAGATAGAGTTGCAGGAAAAAATATAGAGGAAAATGAAAAAGTTTGTGATACCTTGGATGTGAAGGAAGATTTGTTTTGTGAGGAGGAATTAGCAACAGTACTAAACGGATTGGAGAATAATAAGGCTCCAGGTGCTGATAGGGTAGTAAATGAGTTTCTTAAATATGGTGGCTCTGAGGTTAGAAATAAATTACTGAAGATTGTGAATATGATTTTTGAAAAAGGGGAAGTACCTAACGATTTTCGGAAAACCTTAATTAAGCCACTTTATGTGAAAGGTGATAAAAGCGAGTGTGATAAATATCGAGGCATTAGTCTGGTCTCTGTAGGTAGCAAATTGCTTAGTAATATGATACTTTTTAGACTGAGAGTTGCCGTAGACAAAGTTTTAAAAGAAGCGCAGTGCGGTTTTAGAAAAGGCAGAGGATGTGTTGACCAAATTTTCACTCTTAGGCTAATAATTGAGAAGTGCCTAAGTTTTCAAACACCTTTGGTCCTCAGTTTTATAGATTATGAGCAAGCGTTCAAGTCTGTTGATAGAGGAGCTTTAGTAAAGGTTTTATCCTTGTATGGTATACCAGACAAATACATTAAAGTGATTAATGCTATGTACGAGAGTAACACTGCTGCGGTTAAGGTAGGAAATGAGGTTAGCATCTGGTTTTATATTAAATCAGGATTTAACCAGGGCTGTGTTCTATCCCCCTTTATATGGATTATTTTGATGGACTTTGTTTTAAGGAGTACAGGAAAGGCAATGGGAGACCACGGAATCAAATGGAGAGGAAAAAGTCTCCTGGACTTGGATTATGCTGATGATTTAAGCATCCTAGATGAAAGTTTGAGCAAAATGAATGAAGTTTTAGAGGCTTTGCGAGTTCAGGGTGTTAGTATTGGTTTGAAAATTAATGTTAGGAAGACTAAGTCAATAAGGCTAGGAATAAGTGAAGATGAAAAGGTGACGTTGGGTAATGAAAAGATTGATCAGGTGGGCAGCTTCACTTACCTTGGTAGTATTATTAGTAAAGATGGTTGGAGCAGTTAAGATGTTAAAAATAGAATAGCCAAGGCTCAGGGTGTTTTTTCACAGTTAAAAATAGTCTGGAAGAAAAGGAAGAAAAGTCTACAAACCAATATTATAATATTAGAAGATACAGGGATGACATTGGTCAAATATGGCTCTGAAGCATGGACGCTCCGAAAAGCGGATGAAGATTTTCTAGATGTTTTCCAGAGAAATTGCTTAAGGATTGTTCTGGGTACCCGGCTGACTGACCGTATTTCAAACAATAGGCTATACGAAAAATGTGGTTCAATACCGCTTTCTAGGTCTATAATGAAAGAAAGGTTGAGGTGGTTAAGGCATGTTGTGCGGATGAAGGATGACAGATTGCCGAAGATTGTTCTTTTCGGCAAACCATCTAGGGCTAAACGGAAAGCAGGTCGTCCCAGTCTGGGGTGGGAGGACGTCATAAAGAAAGATTTAAAGGAAATGGGAACTTCGTGGGCGGGTGTAAAAAGGGAGGCTTTGAATAGATTGGGGTGGAGGAGGAGCGTGCGTAGCTGTGTTGGCCTCAGGCGGCTTGGCGCTGCGATGAGTTGTTAGTAGTAGTAGTAGTATACGATTACCTCTTTGATAAAATCCTTATATATGAACAATAGACAGCTTGCATAACTTGTGGACAGCGATTGACAACAATGAATGGATTGAAAAAATAGCTCCAATAAGGGGGTTTAGACCGTTTCACTTGCTGGCACAAAAGGATCACGACTGTTTGGAATTGACCTTAAAAGGATTTTGTGCGCCAAAGCAGTTTTGTATCTTTCACAGAGCAAGTATTTTGACCTTATAATCGGATAATTATAATAGATTTCCTATGTGTTCTTCCCATACAAAACCCCTCACCATAAGTTATAAGCCCCCCTTAATAAGTTATACCCCAGAGAATAACTTACAACCCCTACCCCTGGGCCCTGGTGGGCTGTGTCAACACCGGAGTTTTTCGTTATCAGAACTTTGAACTATTTTAACAAAATGTCTATCTCAAAATTTTTATCTGATGCATTTAAGGGCGTGGAGGAGAGAGAGGGGCTATTTGCCCTTCAATCTCTTTTGACTCTTAAAAAGTGAACAAGAACTTTCAATTTTCAATCAAATGAGCCCTCTCTAAAGTTTATACGAGCATCCCTTCCATAAGAAATAATATGAAGGATTCAGAGAATCCTTAAATTACAACACTTGCCCTGAGGGCTTTGGGGGAGTTGTAATCCTCAAAGACCTAATTTCCAGAACTTAAAACTACGTTTAATAAAATGGCTGTCTTAAAATTTTAATTGGATGTGTTGGGGGAAAAGGTGGGCATGAGAGGGGGGTTAGTTGCCCTCAAATCACTTTCAACTATTACAAAGGGCACTAGCCCTCGGAATTTCCAATCGAATGAGCCTTTTTTGAAGTTTCTACGACACCGCCTTCTATAAATACCTTAAATGCCCCCAAGGGCAAAACTGAAAATCCTTGCCCTGAGGGTTGTGGGGGAGTTTCCTCCTCATAAACATATTTTCTATCTGAAAATCAACCTCGATGAACAAAATGGTTATCTCACCATTTGGTTCGGATGTAGTGGGGTGAATGATGGGCGTGGGGGGGGCTAGTTACCCTCAAATTACTTTTAACTATCAAAAAGGACACTAGCCCTTTGAATTTCCAATCGAATTTGCCTATTTTAAAGTTTCTACGACAACACCTTCTATAAAAATCTTATATACCCCAGAGCATAACTTAAAATCCTTGCCCTGAGGAATGTGGGGGATTGTCCTCCTCAAAAACATGTTTTCTATCTGAAAATCAACTACGTTGAACAAAATAGCTATCTCAAAATTTTGATTGGATGTGTTGACTTTCTATAAAAACCTTATATGCCCCCAGGGCATAACTTAAAACCCTTGCCCTGAGGGCTGTGGGGGAGTGTCCTCCTCAAACATATATTTTCTATCTGGAAATCAACTACGCTGAACAAAATCGATACCTCAAAAGTTTTATTGGATGTGTTAGGGGGAATGATGGGCGTGGGGGGGGGCTGGTTGCCCTCCTATCACTTACGACTATTAAAAAGGGCAATAGCCCTTTGAATTTCCAATTGAATGAGCCTGTTTTGAAGTTTCTACAACAACACCTTCTATAAAAATCTTATATGCCCCCAGAGCATAACTTAAAATCCTTGCCCTGAGGAATGTGGGGGATTGTCCTCCTCAAAAACATGTTTTCTATCTGAAAATCAACTACGCTGAACAAAATGGCTATCTCCAAATTTTGAGTGGATGTGTTTGGGGGAAGTATGGGCCTGGGGGGGGATAGTTGCCGTCCAATCACGTTCAACAATTAAAAAGGGAACTAGCCCTGTAAATTTCCAATCAAACGAGCCTTTTTTAAAGTTTCTACGACAACGCCTTCTATAAAAACCTTATATGCCCCCAGGGCATATCTTAGAACCCTTGCCCTGAAGGTTTTGCGGGAGTGTCCTCCTTAAAAATATATTTTCTATCTGGAAATCAACTACGCTGAACAAAATGGCTATCAGAAAATTTTGATTGGATGTTTGGGGAAATGATGGGCGTGGTGGGGGAGGGAAGGGGGCTAGTTACACTCCAATCACTTTCGACTATTAAAAAGGGCACTAGCCCTTTAATTTCCAATCGAATGAGCATGTTTTGAAGTTTCTACGACAACGCCTTCTATGAAAACCTTATGCCACAAGGGCATAACTTAAAACCCTTGCCCTGAGGGTTGTGGGGGAGTATCTGCCTCAAAAACATATTTTCTATCTGGAAATCAACTACGCTGAACAAAATAGCTATCTCAAAATTTTGATCGGACGTGTTTGGAGGAATGATGGGCGTGGGGGGGGGGGCTAGTTGCACTCCAATCACTTTCGACTATTAAAATGGGCACTAGCCCTTTAATTTCCAATCGAATGAGCCTGTTTTAAAGTTTCAACGACAACGCCTTCTATAAAACCTTATATGCCTCCAGGGCATAACTTAAAACCCTTGCCCTGAGGGTTGTGGGAGAGTGTCCTCCTCAAAAATATTTTTTCTATCTGGAAATCAACTACGCTGAACAAAATGGCTATCTCAAAATTTTTATTGGATGTGTTTGGGGAAATGATGGGCGTGGGGGGGAGGGGGGCTAGTTACACTCTAATCCATTTCTACTGTTAAAAAGGGCACTATTTCTTTAATTTTCAATCCAATGAGCATGTTTTGAAGTTTTTGCGACATCACCTTCTGCGAAAACCTTATATGCCCCCAGGACATAATTTAAAATCCTTGCCCTGAGGGTTGTGGGGGAGTATCCTCCTCAAAAACATATTTTATATCTGGAAATCAACTACGTTGAACAAAATGACTATTTCAATATTTTGATTGGATGTGTTTGGGTAAATGATGGGCGTGGGGGGGGGGGGGGCTATTTTCCCACCAAAAAAATTCGACTATTAAAAATGGCCCAATAAAACACGATTTACAAACAAAAGAGCCCCCTTTGAAGCTTATACGACGACCCCTTCCATATGAAGTGCCTCAGGAAAAAAAATAAATAATAATAAAACATTGGAGCCGTATGGCCTTTACTATAGGCAACGCTACAGCGTTGCCTCTGATATTTGTATATATTGTTGGATTGAATCTAAGCATAATATTTATCGAATTTTAACCTTTCCTTTGAAAATATTCAAAATAATAAATAAACTTACTATAGATAAAAATGGTATTGTGAATGCCCATGCAAATTGATACATTAATGATGGCCATTTTCGTGTCATTTCGCGAATGTTTTTGCATAGTTTTTTAAATCCATAAATCCACGAGACTGCTACAATTTCTAAAGCCAGTAAAAATAGCAAAGCTTTTGTTGTAACAAAGTCATCGACGAATTGAATTATGTTGTCGCCATCCTGAAAAAAGACATTTTGTTAAAGAATCCAAGAAACTTCAGTAAATTTCTTTGTAAAAATTCACCACACATTTCCTAAAACACCTTGTTAATTCTTGATAATTTTTACCATTCTCGGTAAAAAATTCACCGTTCAATTTCTCCATGTACATCCTTGAAATTTATGAACAAATAATAATACATGAGAAATTCTCATGTACTTAGCATTTTCTTTCTTAATTATAATTTATTGTTCTTTAATAATTAATAAGCTAATGATAATAATGATTTTTTTATATTATTATAATCTGTCTTTTTCAATTTTTTTTATGAAAAAAACAGCCTGTGTTTTCATATTTATTTCGTCCACTAATATTTATATTTGTTTAAATAATAAATATTTCACCCAAAGGGTTTGAGAAATTAATGCGAAAGGAAATTTGGGCACTTTTAGTCTAATGGGATTAAAAACCATATTTTTTCACTAATACTCGTAGTGCTCAGTTAGAATTTAGGTTTCAATTAAAGGTTTCAGTTGATCTATTAAACCTAGAAATGAAGGAACAAAAATTGGAAATGAAGAAAGAGAGTAATAAGGAAAGAGAGTAATAGATAGAAATAAAGAGAGAAAGAGATAGAAAGAAAGCAATAGATAAAGGGAAAGAGAGTAAAAATTAATAAAATGAACAAACTTTGAAACACAATGGAATAGAAAAAGCAAAAAGCATTTTACGCGTGACAGGGATTATAGTGTCGGGCCAATAAAAGAATCAAATTATTCTGAATTAAAATAATCAAAATGGATCAACTTAAAGGGAACAGAAAAATAACAAGAGAAGAAATTTCAGAAATGATGAAAGTAAAGAAATGCAGCAAAGAAAGGGGATATTATAGATTGACTAAAATGAAGAAATGAACCTTAGAGCCAAGTGCCTCACATTTGGAACCAAGTGTCTCTTTACAAAAAACGTTACAAAAACGTTGTCTAGATCCAAATTTTAAGAGCTATAGAAAACAAAAGTTAGTCAAGTTTTACAGATGAAGGATTTTTAATTATTAATTAATTAATCAAATTAATGTTTTTAATTTAATTTATTTAATTTTCAATTAATTAAATAGATATGACACCGCTTTATGGTGTTATCAATTCTAATTTATATAAACCAATTACAAATAAGAGTCAGCTTTCAAATGGACCCTTAAACGGCTCTCTATGATGTTCCAGCGCCCCCTAGTGGTGAAGAAATGAGGACACATTAGTGCTACCCATGCAAAAAAGTGATTTTCCTTGTTGTCCAGGTGGCGTGTTGTTATTTTTCTCAAATGGATTTTCGACAGTGGGGATTTCAACTGTGTACTTTTAATTTTGGTACAACGCCAAATTCGATGGACCTCATACCCTATATATATTGTTTTCAAAACAACATTTTACAATTAATTTTAATTCAAATACAATTTACCATTCCTGGATCAGCTACAAATGGCAATTTTTCCCACTAGGCATATTTTGTAAACGCAAATTTCAACTTCTGCTTAAAATGGGCCGTGGTCCGTTCTTTCCAAGGTTGCAGCTACTGCTGCAACCCTCAAAAAAGCCTCCAAGCGAATAAATTTGCATATGGTCGTGAAGAAAACAGAAAAGAGAAAAATAATTCATTAAAAAAAAAACAGAAAAATAGAAACAAAAAGAGTCGGTTGTATCAAACAAGACATCTTTGGCCCGAAGAAAAACTCATAGCCTGGACATGGAATTAACAAGAAAACAAAACATGAAACCACAAGGACAAAAAAAACAGTAGATGCTAAATACCTGAAAACTAAAATAGTTTTCAGGTAAATATTTTCATTAAATCCTAAAAAAAAAATACACAATAATTACTCCTAGCCAAATCCAGGCATTAACAAAATATAAAGGTTGAGTTAGTCCTATCACTTTAAGAAAGGCATTCCCAAAAAGACCAAGAATATTTAAAAAGCACATAACATCGTTACATTCGGATGAAACATAAGCCTTTACTAAAGAAAGTTTTTTCTGGTGAGTCTGAGGAGCTCGCGGTTAAACTAAGTCCCACGAATCATCTGAATTTCAGAAGCAAAATGAGAACAAACGCCACGAAAACATCAAAACAACTTGTCCTGCAGCAAGTTCAAGTAAGTTTAGTTGGTACATAATAATAATAATAATCTGTATTTAAAAGCCAATTAAAGCCATATACAAAAAGACAAATACTAAAGAAAAAAAAGAAAAAAAAAAAAAAAAAAAAAAACGTACAAGATAACGTTGTAAATAATATTTACCATAATAATTATTCAGCGGCTCACAGGAAAGCAGATGATTTTTTTTTGTTTGTTTATCTGTTTCTCTTTTTTTTTTACCGAAAACCAGGTACTAATTTACTGAAATTCCGATACAAAAAAAAATTAGGAAAACAGGGTATTAAACTATTTCTTGAAAAGTACCACTTTCAGTAATTATGCGTAATTATGTCATGCATAATGCACAGGAGAACAGAATACCAAGAGTTTTTTTTCCAAAAACCCGGCTGTAATTTGCTGAAATTCAAATGCAAAGGGAAAAAAGACCGCCAACGACTACTTACCGTTGACTAGCCATGTGCGGTGATAATGCGTAAAGCAATATTGATTATGTGAAGGAGCACGTGAACCCAGAAAAGTTTGCTTTTACAAAAACATGGCTTTCATTTACTGAAATTCACATTCAAAAAAAAAATTGAAAAGGGTGGTAACAACAACTTACCGTTAACACAATAACCGAACCAATGACAAAAGATGTCATACAAAGCGGTAAACTCAGAAATTCTCTGTATCGCAAAAACTTTTTTGCTGAGTTAGGAACTATGGATTGGCAAGCCATAACGATAACTTCCATCAAGAGCGTCTAGAAAAAAGAAGAAGAATAAATAGGCTATTTCAAAAAAGACGTAATTTTTGAAAATAATAGGCCTGACAGAAATGAGGGTAATAAATTTACATAGATATTCCACAATCATATACCCTTTCTTGACATCATATGCAAATCATTGCTACGCCTATGAAAGTTAGCAATTGTAGGTACGTACACTAGGGGGAGATGTTCCCTTACATATTTCCCTTACATATTTTTCCCTTACAATTTTTCCCTTACATATTTTTCCCTTACATAAAATAACCATTTTTTCCTTACATATTTTTTCCTTACTTGATTGGACTTCTTTTTTCCTTACTTGATTAGAAAGTGTTTCAATAAAGCAAACATATTTACTGTTTTATGTGAATCTTGACGACATCTTGGAGATGGGATGGGAGTGGAGATGGGAGGTGCAGGGACTTTTGAAGGAGACGAAATGGAAGGAGACCCAATATGGTCCTCTTGTCATACAGCCATAGAGGTTGAAAACCCTTGCATAATTCTGATTCAAAGAAGGTACAACATGTCAATCATTTTGTTGAGAAACCAGCGAATGTTGGCAGGTGGCAAGCAGACTAGCGGACAGACCGGTGAGCAGGCCAGCGAACAGGGAATGTTGACAAAGCTATACCCCATTTTATGAATTATATTATGTGGAAAAACCTTATATAAAGCAGCTTCAAACAAGAAACATACTTGTTCTCTGAAAAAAAATGAACGTTTAAATAAGATATTTTGGCGAGGTCATGGGCCGAAATTGTACCTTCTAATACCCCTGAATGAAAATAATGGTAACAATTTGGGTCCAGTTTTATCTAGTTTCTGGCAAAAGTTTGCTCGTTTTCACCAGTAAGTTGGTGGTTGTTTGTATTGCTTCTCTTTCGCATTTAAGTTGCGAAATTTGTCTTTCTGGTCAGCAAAATTGCATTTGAAATAAGTTAGAAATTCCTGGAGGGAATTTTATTTTCATTCAGAAATATAAACCGGGTTTCAAGCGCTGACGTCAATCCGTCGTTTTCGCCTGAAAAGGTTTATTGTTTTCTATCACGCCTTCTGATTCAAAGAATCAAAGTTAGATGAGTTTCTTCTGTAAATGACCGCTGCGATT